>NC_135783.1:310964321-311054321 GCF_051106095.1 Pogona vitticeps
CAAATGACTAGAACAACAGCCTGGTGAGTCCAAGTGCACTTCCCTTGGTGGAAAGTAGGGTATTCCTTTGAGCTTGCTTGAAGATTTCTTCTCTCTTTCTGCTTCTGGCCTTTCATTCACTGTGCAAAGGAGAGCTGAGATGATATGAGATCCTTGAAGGACAAGAAGCAAACGTGGAAAACAAGAAGTGTGTGTTTGGCTGGGAGGAGGACAGAGAAAGAACTTCGGAGATATGGCCAGGTGCTGCTACAGCAGCTTCACAAGAGCACATGGAGTGGATAGTCTTGAACAAAGCAGGAGGGAGTGTGGGGAAAGGACCACAGGCTTTCCAAGCCACTGACAGAGAGGAGACAGGAAGCTTGGTAGGAAGCAGACAAGCTGGACAACGGAAAAGCAGGAGTACTACCATGTGTAACATAGGTCCAGATAGCCATAGCATCGTATTCTCCCTCACAAACCTGCACAAGTTTCTCAGTCTGTAAGAGACATGGTGGCTTCTCTGTGGCTTCTTTCAGCATGTAAGACAGCCTCGGTGGGTCCCTTCTGCGCTGTCTTTCCTGCTGTAGACAAATACCTTTTTGTTCAGGTGAGCCTTTGGCAATCAAGAGGCTATTCCTCCCTTTCCATTTTGTCTCAATAACAGGTTTTAATTGCCTTTAAACTCTTTGTTTTTATTAGCCTGATTTATGTTATTTTGATCATATTCTTTTATTTTTCACAATGAATCAGTTTTCAGCAGGAAATATAGACAGTATAACTGAACTAAATTAATAAATGGTAAGCCCACTGTTGTCTTTCTGGGAAGATCAGAAGGCTGGTTGGAAGGGAAGCAGGATGGCAGACCTTGGATTTGTTGATGATTCTGGGGAGTCTGATTAAATTGTCATGGAACTTCAGCTGCTGCTTTACTTTGGTGGTGGGAGGAAAGGAAAGCTATGTGTGCCTAAATGGGAGACAAGATGTGAAAAGAGGATACAAAGTTCCACTGTTGCACTCATGAGAGCAAAGTTAACAGATAAACCAATACCATAGCCTGGGAGGGATTTTTTTTTTCTTCAGCTGCAGCCATAGTGGTTGTGGGGGGGATTCTGGGAGTTGTAGTCAAATGTTTTTCCCCCAGGCTGTCCACAGTGTAAGAACCAAAATTGAGAGAAAGATGGTGACACAAGGTTTCATGGATATCCTGCCATTTTTTTGGGGGGGGGGACTGTTGGGACTGGGTTGAAGAATCACCTTGCTAGATCAGCAGTAACCCATTCTTGTAGATTTCAGGGCCAAGATCTGAAATCAAGGGATGAGTGCTTATGATTTCACATGGGCAGGTTTGAGTAGAAGAGGAGACAAGGCCACCTGAATACAGAAATGAACCCAAAATCTAGATTATCACCACCATTCCTTTTAGGGCTTTGGACGCATGTGGCCTTACCTATAGCACATTACCATCACCATCATCTAAGAACTCTGGAGCTGGAAGGGATCTTATGGATCATCAAGTCCAGCCCCTGTCAAGGAGGCACAGTGGAGAATTGAATTCCCAACCCCTGGTTCTGCAGACAGAAACTTAAAACATTGAGACATCCAAAAGTTCCTCACATGATGTGTGATCTTTTCAGGCCCTAGTCTGCTTCTTGATCTTGTGGAATGCTTAGCACTAGACCACTACATTGAGGTGGTGCTGGGCAGAGGAAAGAATGGCGGTGGGCGTAGAACATGCCCACGTAGGAGAAGAGAGGTTAGATATCATACATCTATCCCCTCTTCTAGTCCTACCCCCAACCAAATGGTATCAGGTGACCATATCAACAAACCCTTGAGGCACACAGTGCTGTTGATGAACATCAGGTCAGTACAAAACAAGATTGTCTTCATCCATGATGTAATTCTGGATGATGGTGCTGACCTGGCGTACATTACTGGGACTTGGGTGGGAGAGGAGAGTGGTGTTCCCCTCTCCCAGCTGTGTCCCCTTGGGTACTTGGTCCAGCACCAATGTCACTCAGAGGATCGGGGAGGGGAAGTTGCTCTAGTCTATAGGAGTTCTATCTCCTTGACCAGGCTTCCTATCCCTTTGAGAGGAGGTCTTGAGGGCTTGTATTGTGTGTTGGGCTTGCGAGACAGATTAGGGATTCTGTTGGTGTACCAATCACCTTGCTGCGTACCAACAGTCTCCCTGCCTGAGCTGACTGAGGCAGTTTTGGACCTGGTGCTGAGGACTCCCAGGCTGTTGGTGCTGGGGGACCTAAACATTCATGCCAAGGCTGCCTTGACTGGGCCAGCACAGGACTTCATGGTCGCAATGACAACCATGTGGCTGTCTCAATGTGTTATTGGCCCGACACATGAGAAGGGCCATACCTTGGACCTGGTTTTCTCAACGGGACTGGAAGATGGTGGTTTGGATGTGGAGGGGTTGATTGTGACCCCATTGTCATGATCAGACCACTTCCTCATCAAGTTTAGTCTATTAGCTTCTTCTCCACTCTGCAAGGGTGGGGGATCTGTTAAGATGATCCACCCTCCAAGACTAATGGATCCAGATGGCTTCCTGAATGCTCTGGGTGATTATCCATCTGATATGGTTGGTGCTCCTGTCAAAACTCAGGTCACCCTATGGAATAGGTTGATGACCTGGGCAGTTGACACGATTGCGCCTAAGTGCCCTCTCCCTGCACACAGAGCCCAGACAGCTCCTTTGTATACTTCTGAACTGCGGGCGATGAAGCAAGAGGGGAGACTGTTGGAGCGCAGGTGGAGGAAATCCCACTGGGAGTCCAATCGAGCACGACTTAGAGCCCATTATCGGGCCTATTTTGTGACAATATGGCTGGTGAAATGGCAATATTTCTCCGCCGTATTGCTTCCTCAGAATGTCGTCCAGCAGAGCTGCTTTGGGTAGTCTGGGATCTTCTTCAACCAGGAAATCAGGTGGAGGTCCCAGACTGCTCATCAGCTAGCTGTGATGAGTTTGCCATTCATTTTGAGGGGGAAATCACTCAGATTCGCAGTGGGTTGGACTCCACCATTACTGCAGAGTCAGAGGATGTGTCCAGTGTGCCGTGCTTAGGTCAAGTATTAATGGGTGAGTTTCAGTTGTTGGGACCTGAGGATGTGGACAGGGTGCTTGGATCTGTCCATTCTACCACCACTCCGCTCGACACTTGCCCATCTTGGCTAATTGGAAGATCTGCCAGGGGGGTTCGCACTTGGGTTCAGGAGGCCGTGAATGCCTCTTTGAGAGAGGGAGTGGTCCCTACCACCTTGAAAGAGGCAGTAAGGAGGTTTGAACTGAGGAGTCAGCAATATGCTGATGACACTCAGCTCTACTCTCATTTTCCACCAATCCAAGTGAGGTGGTTTCTGTGCTGGACCCATGTCTGGACCTGATAATGGACTGGATGAGGGTTAATAAACTGAAACTCAATCCAGACAAGATGGAAGTGCTGTTAGTGGGTACTTCACCGGACAGACTTGAGGGCCATCTCCCTGCCCTGAATGGGGTTACACTCCCCCTAAGGGACAGGGTCCACAGCTTGGGGGTGCTCCTGGACCCCAGTCTAACACTGGAAGCCCAGGTGTATTTGGTGGCCAGAGGAGCCGTCCTTCAGCTGCAGAAATTATACCAGCTACAGCCGTACCTGGACGTGTGGAGTCTCATGACAGTTACACACACACTGGTAACATCTTGCATAGATTACTGCAATGCGCTCTACATGGGGCTGCCTTTTAAAATGGTCCAGCGACTGCAACTGGTCCAGAATCGAGCTGCACAGCTGGGGAGTGGTGGGGCTGCTAGGGGACATATCAAGCCTATTCTGATTAAATTACATTAGTTACCAGTTGCTGCCCGGGCCCAATTCGAAGTGCTTGTTTTGACATATAAAGCCCTAAACGGCTTGGGCCCTGGATACCTGAAGGCCCACCTCTTTCCATATGAATCTACGCGGTAGTTAAAATCTAGCCAGGGGGCCCTTTTGAAAGAGCCATCCCTCAAGGAGGAAATTCGAATGGCTTGTAGAGAAAGACTATGGAATGCCCTCCTGACTGAGATCTGCCTGGCACCGACACTGATGACATTTCAGCGCCAGGTCAAAACCTTCCTGTTCGAGAAGGCTTTTAATTGAAATAATATCAGCTGTGGGTCCTGATGGTACAGTATATATTTTAATTGCATTTTAATTGTTTTGTCTTTTTATTGTATTTTAAATGTTGTAAGCCACCCAGAGACCTTTGGGTAGCATGGGCGGCATATAAGTTAAATAAATAAATAAATAAAATAAAATATTAGGTCCCCTACCCACCCAGGATCCATACAACTGCTGCTAAGATTTGTGCAACAAGAAGACACAATACAAAAGCAAGAGCAAGTAATATCTTTATTGGACTACTAAAGAATAAAAACACGCTAGCTTTTGAGTTCAGAAAGGCAGGCTGCAAGCAGGAATGTTTCAAGCTCCACCTCTAGAGGATTTTTTTTTCTGAAGAAGGCACAAGTCACAGCATTGGTGCACTTGCTCCACATAGTGCAATGGACCCAAGTGTACTCATGTAGGCTCTCCATATGAGCAAAGACCGAGTTATCTTCGGTTTCTCTTCATGTGGAAAACAGTTATCATCTCAGTCCCCTGTCCTTGATTTTGGCTTTTTAGTGCACTAGCATTGCAGAGGCACAACACACATACAGCTACTATCCTACTGAGCCAGTGAGCCCAAGTGCCAGTGAAGCCACCACCACGCATGCACAAGTATACGACAACACCCTCACCTGCCTCACAACTTGTCTCCCTACCTGGATATCCAAGGAATCATACCAGCTTACTAAGCCTTCAGATGATGCCTTGAGGATTGCCAAGAGAAGGATTCAATGTGTTTCCTCAATATTTTTAATGTGGTGTGCTTTCTGCATCTCCATCACTTGCAAATGGTGGACTATCAATGGGAAAGCAGTATGAAGTGGCAGCCAAGGTCTCCTTTTTATTAGGCTGCCTGCCCTTCTCATCTCTGCTGTTTTCTAGCCAGCTTCCACCATGAGATCCTAAACTACATCTGTTCTCACGGAATGAACTATAAAGCTCTTCCCTTCCCACACAAGTCACAAGCAAATCTTTGGCATCCTGTGTAAACATTATGTAAATCCTAAGTGGATCTGTGCATACAAACTTGTGTGTGTATGTCATGATGACATGGGCAAGTCTAGATCTGTGATTTTTACTGTGAAGTCACAACTGTAAGCTTTAATTTGATGCTGGTTTGGCACAACGTTCCATTGCTACAACCAACAGCTGAGGAGAAACATAATCCTGTTTACCTGGGACATGGATATCTGGGATTTTCTAGACATTTGGGTGATTTAATATTATTTCATTCTAGTAAAGAGTGCTTCTATACTTTAGAGATGTGTGTATGCTACAGCACAGGCTGACTTATTTTCATTGTGCCCAATATCATTGTGCACTATATATGTTCAAGGAGGACATGCTGTCAACCTGTTTGACTAAGAATATTCATGTATGGCTAGTGATATCTGTTTTTAACCTGTCTTCTCTCCTTCCCTCCCCCCCTTTCTGTCCTTCAGTAGATGGAAGTGAAATGCTATGGCTTGTAAAATTCCATCCCTGTGTTGATATTTATAAGCACAGGGTCAAGGTTAAGCTCTGCCCCTATTTTCAAAAGATTTTCTTATCAGTTTAGGCTGGGAGCTGAGAGCCTATGGGACTTCAGGCTTATCACTATATTGCTAATGGATAATGCCTTGAAACACTAAATAGTTTTGCTCACCTTCATCCTGTTTCTGTCTTTCATTTTCAGCAAAATTTTAACTTCATGTCAGTTAAAAGTTGGAGATTGCCATGAAATTGCTATAGTCTATTGGCATGTATAGATTTTGGCACATATCACAGGGTTTTGATAAAAGCAATCATACATGTCTGTCTCTGTACTTACAATTTGAAGACCTCTATATTTTTGGATAAAATCTCATTTCCACATTGCTGTATCACTGTAATAGATGCACACATGATGCATAACCTCAGGAAATATGTTTTTCTACCATTTGCAAGGGAGCAGAAGGTTTTTTTTCTTTTGGTTTTTTTGTTTTGTTTTGTTTTTTGCTTTTCAGTTGTATTATACAGAAAACACATATAATTGGCATATTGGTTTTTTCACCCATACCCTGGCCATTTGTGACTGCATTTCTTAAGAAACTCAGAATCACACAACAACAAGAAGAGAGAATTATTCATACACCTTTCAATCACTCATTTCTATACAAATAAACAGACTCCTTCAATTATAAAAGCTTCCACCAAACCTAAATATCAGCAAAAATACATAGAATCAAATTTGATTTTTCCCCTTTATGAATCTCTGAATCTTTGGCAAACCTATTAATAGTTTTTCTTCCATTTTCTTCTAACGGAGTGCTCAAAGTAAGTGCCCTAATGAGGCAGTCATTCTAAACACGTACAGACAAAGAAGTGGTTTCCTTAGCAACGAGAATCATGCAAAAAGCTCTCAGAGCAGTTATTTCCCTGTGTGGTTGAGTTTCTCTTTGGTCTCCATAGCCTGTTAGCCTGCCTTCGGGAGCAGAGGCTGTCAGCCTGTTCAAAGATTAGGTCCCCAGAAGGAATGCAATAATTATTGTAAATGTTAACATATATATTAAGTTTGATAGATGTGTGTTTTTGATAAAAACAGGGGCACAGGTGGCTGAGACTTGTGCCTATGAAACAAAACTAAAGCTCATGTGACTCTAATAGGCAAGCTGAAATGATTTGGCCAGCAGATGTGTCCTAGTAAAATCTTATTGAGAGATTAATTTTTCCAGGTTTTTTTAATTAAAAAGTGGTGTGAGTAAAATGTGGCATAAACTATTTAAATATAGTTCAAATGAAGAATATTATAAGGGGCAAGGTGCCAAGCCAGGCCAGCAGTATGGTGTTCATCTCAACAGCATCAATAGCCACAGCCACTTTTTTCATCCCACCCACTGTGTGACTCCATGTGAAAAATGATGTGTCTACAGAGAAAAGATTCCTATTCTCACGTAGAATTTCCATGTCAGCAAGGACCCAACTATCTTGGGTTTCTCTTCATGTAGAAAACTGACACATGAACAGTAACCTGTCTTAAGTAGTTACTTTGCTTTGTACATAGAGAAAAAAGGTGGAGGTTTATGAGCACTCCCTCAGGGGATGGATAAAAATAAGACATGAACTCTGAATAGGGTTTGCATACTGTCTTTATATTGGTCTAGATAGATAGCCTACTTGTCTGTTTCTTCTGGAAGTTGAGTCATGGCAACTGGACTTCTTTCTTATTAGAGTGAAATGTTTCACCAGTATATGAATAGGAAATAATAATTAAAAATCATCATCATCATCATCATCATCATCATCATCATCATCATCATCATCATCAATAATAATAATAATAATAATAATAATAATAATAATAATAATAATAATAATAATATTTATGATGATGATGATGATGATGATGATGATGACGATGGTGACGATGATGAAGAAGAAGAAGAAGAAATTTTATAAATCAATTGGCAAGTTACTTAGATATAATATTAACCAATTGACAGTAATATGATTAGCGTTCAATCTTTGAATAATTATAATTGAACCACTGGGCATGCACACATGCTTAATTGTTTGTAGTTGATTATGTGACCTAATTGACTACTTTTATTAATAATTGGATAAGAGTGGTCAATTTGACTAGATGAGCGGGGTATAAATCAAATTAATAATAATAATAATAATAATAATAATAATAATAATAATAATAATAATAATAATAATAATAATAATAATAATAATAATAATAATAATAATAATAATAATAATAATAATAATATAAAAACACATATAAATGCATAGGTAATTGAATTTACTGGTAATATTTACATAGTATAATTAGATACGAATTAGTCATATCATCAAAGTGATTTAAATAAATACCTCACTACAAGGAACATTTATAGTTATCCACAGTTGGGTTCAAATGGCCTCTTGTAAGGGGCAGGGCAATAAGAAGGGAAAACAACCAGCCAAGAAGTGTGCTGTTCCACAAGTGTTACTACCTCAATCGTCATCAGATGAAGAATCTTGGCCTGTATGGCAACAGCTTCAGGAAAAGATTTTGGCCTTGGAAGCCAAACAACAGGGCGGGCAGGCTCCCCAGCCTAGTGAAACACAACCACACTGCTTGGCTAGGGAGGTTAAAAGTCATCACAAGGCTAAGCTCGGGGCTATTGCAGATAATATGATGTCTAGGTTTGCTGTCCTAGAGGTGGAACACCAAGCAGAAGGGATGCCCAGAGAAGAAGCAGATGGGGCAGCGACGTTGTCAAGGATGCAGTCTGTTTCTAAAAGTAGAGGAACACCTACCTCAGCAGCAGCTGGTTCAGTGGCATCGGTTCCTAACAGTGATGCCATGGAGGAGGATAGTCCGGAGCCTTTGGGTGGAAGGGAGGAACTCGTCGTGGTGCTGTCTGTGTCAGGTGAGTCGGTCGTCGCACCGAACACTCCTTTCGCAGATCCCTCCTATTCACCCATCCTATGACACCCAGAGTTACATAGCCCCATGTACCCCATGGCCTGGTATAAGTGCACAGTTTAGTAGCTAGGCTGCACCATATGCCCAAGCCAAATTCCCAGCAATGTTAGATCCACCGGCTAGTGTAGGGGTTTGGCCATACCCATCTGTGCCAGATACGGGTTATAATACCGTACCCTTGCAAGCATTACTATTCAGTGATTGTGCAACGCCCCTAGGCGATCACTTCATACCAGCGACAAGGGAAAAGATATAAAAGGACAAATGCGTAGATTTATTTGATCTGCTAAATAGAGATGTGGAACAGAAGGACATAGATAAGGACAATGAGAAAGAAAAAGAAAGACGTAGGAGAAAGAAACCAGATAGGACATGGGCAAACTGGTTGCCTGGGTTTGTGATTTATGCTGGCGTGGTAGTGAAAGCCCAACCCTGGTGAGCCCTGTCGCTCTTTCTGTATTTAGACTTGATCTGTAGGGCTTATGTAGATTTCATAGGACAGGCGTGGCTTCATTATGATGAACCGTTCCTTATGCTGAGTGTGATTCATCCGAATCTTCATCTCTGGCTCCAGTGTATGATGCCTGCCAGGCCCAACCTTGACGACAAGGTCAACAGCAGACATCTTAACTGGTAAATTGCCCTGACTCAGAATCCCCATCTAGGAGCGGGGCAGGTGGTTCAACCCCGCCTGTTCTGCTGGGATTACAATGCCAAGGGTGTCTGTGCTAGGAAACCATGCCGTTTCAGACATGAGCGCTCAGTGTGTGGTGGACAGCATCCCACCACCTCATGTTTTAGGGCCAGGGTTCATTGACAGGCTGATTGACAGACTGACTCATTGCCCAGGAGGCAATAAAAACCCAGTAGTGGTGGGAATAACCTGGGAAAAGGGCGGCAGCCCAATTAAGGTGCAAGTCTTAGTAGCCTATCCTATTAGAGAGGATGCTAGCTGCTTATTGGAGGGTTTTAGGTATGTTTTTTGCATATTGGCGGTTGGGGAGTGTAAGGTGTTTTTTGTTCAGAACTTGAAATCTGTTCAAGGAATGGAATGCGTTGTCCAGGAAAAGACAGCTAAGGAGGTGAAGGAAGGGAGAGTGTTGGGACACTTCATGGCATCTCCATTAGAGATTTTAAGGGTATCACTGTTAGGGATAGTTCCAAAAAGGCACAAGGGGAATTTAGACTAATACACCATTTGTCCTACTCAGAAGGGGCATCAGTTAATGATGCTATCCCTCACTGTATATTACACCTCCTTTGACAAGGTGGTTTGCACAATGCGTTTTGGAAGCTAACTGACTTGGCACCGAATAGGGTGGGTATACAGGGCTTGATATTTGACATGCATTCCTTCAGAATTGGTGCGGCATCCACCACTGCTGCTCCAGGGTACAACACAGATGAAATTAAAAGGCTTGGACAGTGGTCGTCATCCACCTATCATAGGTATATTAGGACATTTCCTAATGTCTAGGCTGGGGCCTGGTTCTGTTTATTATTGCAGGTCTCGGGTGATACCAAGGAGATGGCATGTTATGATTGCCACAGTTACATTTTGTGGGTGGCATGCACATCATGCAGCTGCGTCCCCTTGGGGGATCATTTTGGGCCTCAGTGCTAGAGTTCACATTGAATGGAGAGATCTGCATGGTATGCAGTGGTGCCATCTGTGCAGAGTAGTTGCTGTAAGCCGGTTTCCTCCAGATAAGTTGGTCATACACCTGGATGGCAACTATTTGGCAAGGCATAGCAGAAAGGCCTTGACCCTGGACATGCTACATGACCTAGCATGTTTAAAGGCCAAGTATCTAGCTATGAGCATTGTTTGGTCGACGATCATCCCTCAGTTGGCATGGCGAGGTGCCCAGAATTTTTTCCCCTATAACACTGCCTGTAGGAGTGTTAATAGGGAAATCTGCAGAGTGGTCTACAGCAGCCTTGAATCAGTGATTGGTCACTAGAGGACCCATATGGAAAGGCCTGAGTTTTTTTTGGAACAATGGTGTACATTTGTCTGATTTGGGTTTAGATGTCTTCTTGGAACACATCAAGGGGACCCTGCTTGCTGAGCTCAATAGGCTCGATGGCAGGCATGGGACTTAGCACGGCTAGTCCCTATGCTGTGGTGGCTGGTGCAGATAATACAGGTTTTTGGTGAGTCCCATAGCAATCTCAGGTAAGGTATAGCTCATTTGAACTCCCAGCACTGCGGATCATGCGATTACAGTGCTGGGGGGAAAGACGCACTGGGGCCACACCCAGGAGAAGGTGGCTTGAGGTCTGTGGGTGGTCAAATTGTGGCTGGCCAGGTTCTCGCTGTCTTTATGACCATGAAAACGTGGGGCCAGGGACTTGCCCAATGGTTGGTTAAGGGGTCTGTTGAGACCTCTGTGCTTAAACCTGATTGCGCACTATGGCAGGACCCCACTTTGCCAAAGGATGGCTGTGGCATTCGCCCCTCGTGCCCATTGCCTGACTCCCCAAACACAGAGCACACGAAGGAAAACTACTACTCCTTTTCACCCCGCTGCCACCAGTTGATCACTAAATCAACATTAATTATAGAAGGATGAAGATGCAGGTCCAAATTTCACTGTCTTTAAATAAAATGTTTTTATTGATTACAGATCTCTGAATATTAATCATAGGTAATTTCTATTATCATTAATCACAACCTTCTATTTGTTATTACAGTTCTTATTCACTTTTCACTCTAATCACACCTCAGATCTCCCAAATACCACACTCTATCTCTCCACTCTCTCTCACTCTGACTGACTGACTCTTACTCTGACTCTCACTGACTCTGACTGACTTACTGACTGACTGCTTTCACTCCCTAACTCTGCCTCTTTATTACATTTCTCTGAGCTCTGCCTCCTAGCAACATTAGCCTACAACATGAATATTCATAACTACTTAACATAATAAGGGTGAACGCTACAATGGCAATAATGATTATTTCAATAAAGTGTGGCCCATGTTTAATCCATAATTTGTTCTCGCGTCTTTATTCCAGGGTAGGGTGTGCAATGCTGGAGCTGCTGCTGAGCCACTCAGCAGTGAGGCTTGTCTTTGCCTACCACCCCAGATGTCGTGAGACTTCTAAGTTCCTTGAGGACAACTTGGGAGTAGAGGGGGGAACAATGGGCTATTTATTTATTTTATTTTATTTTATTTGTATGCTGCCCACACTACCCAAAGGTCTCTGGGCAGCTTACAACATTTAAAATACAATAAAAAGATAAAACAATTAAAATGCAATTAAAATATATACTCTAAAAATTGCCATCAGGACCCACAGCTGATATTATTTCAATTAAAAGCCTTCTGGAACAGGAAGGTTTTGACCTGGCGCCGAAATGTCATCAGCGTCGGCGCAGACGAATCTCAGTCAGGAGGGCATTCCATAGTCTGGGGACAGCTGCCGAAAAGGCCCTTTGTCTACAAGCCATCACTCTTACCTCCTTGAGGGATGGCTCTTTCAAAAGGGCCCCCTGGCTAGATCTTAATTGCTGGGTAGTTTCATATGGAAAGAGGCGGTCCTTCAGGTATCCAGGGCCCAGTGTTCCTATTTAAGACCCATTCCCCCCTTGCTCCTCCCTCTTCCTTTGCTGGCACCTACCCGCCCACCCTATATTCTAGTGTGAGTTTGTTTGGTCACCTCTGGGGCCAGATAGGAATTTTTGACCTGTACCTTTATTGGCCTTTGGATGTGGGGATTTTTTTGCCTAGCCCACACTGGAAAAGGTGTGCTGGCAAGTTTATGGGTGGTTTTTTCGGTCACATTGGCGGGTAGTGCGGATAATACAGGTTTTTGGTGAGTCCCATAGCAATCTCAGGTAAGGTATAGCTCATCTGAACTCCCAGCGCTGTGGATCGTGCAATTACAGTGCTGGAGGGGGGAAGATGCACTGAGGCCACACTATGGCAGGACCCCACTTTGCTAAAGAATGGCAACAATGATTAATTTAATAAAGTGTGGCCTGTGTTTAATCCATAATTTGGTCTCGTGTCTTTATTCTGGTGTAGGGCGGGCAAGACTGCTGATTGAGCTGTTGCCTCTCCTGTGCTGGGCCATTCTCCTGTTTAGTGGCTATTTGGTTTTTCAAATTTAGAACTCAAAAACCTCCTCTTTACATTGGAACGCATATACTATATTGCTCCTGTTGTGTTTTGGTGTCCGGTCTTTTGGGTGGACTAGTCTCTGCCTTAGTTTGTTTGTGGGTTTGAAGTGCATGAGTATGTGGTATCTACCAAAAATCCTTTTGAGCTTTTCAGACACACCCACCATGTAAGGAATGCTCAAATTCTTCCATTGGCTCTGGGTCTCAGACTGTTCTATTGCCCTGCTGGATCAGGACACTGCCTTGTTAAAGGCACATTTTAGATATCCACAGGCCTTAAGGGCTGTTTTCAGGTCTTTCTCCTCCTTCCTCTTGGCTTCTGTGGGGGTGGGCATGTTACTCTGTGGTTTAACATCCTGATGACTCATAGTTTGTGTTGAAATGGGTGATGAGAATCAAACTGCAGGTATTGATCAGTGTGTGTAGGTTTTCTGTAGATTTCTATTCCTAAGCTGCTGTTGGATCCTATAATGACTGCATAGTTGAGGTAAGCTAGCTGGTTGTCTTTGGTGTCTTCCCTGGCGAACTTGATATTTGGGTCCACTGCATTTATGTGTTCTGTGAAGGCCTGTACTGGAACATGTTTAGTGCCTTCTTTTCCCATTTTTCCATGTAGAAGTTGGAAACAATGGGTGGCACTGGGGAATCAATGGCACAGCCATGTTTCTGCCTATAAAAGTCACCTCTGTAGGTGAAGACACAGGTCCAGGAGCAAGCATATCTGGTCCAGGTTGAGGCTGCTTCTGGTGGAGACCAGGGGGAAGTGAAACCAATCTGGAGAATATATCAGGAGTCTCTTACCAGCTCTCCCCAGACTGAAGAAGCTACTTGGATGAGTAGCAAAAAATTTCAACCTAGTAAGAACTCCAGTTGCTGTGACTCAACTTCCAGATAGTCTCACCTGGAAGAGTGCTTGATTATTTGCTTCTCTCCCCCACTCCTTCTCTGTGTTGGTCTGCCATAAATAATAGTAATTAGAACCAGAGAAGACTAGGGATGGAAGGGACCTCAGGGCTGAGGGAGCCTCCCACCCCACCAAAGCAAGGGATCCCCACCTAAAGCATTCCTAAAAGGTAGTCATCCACCTTAAATTTAAACACCTCCAATATCAGAGAATCCACAAAACTAGAAAGCAGTCCAATTTGTTGTTGAACAGCTCCCACTGTTAGGAAGTTTTTGTGACAAACCCAGACCTACTGGGATATGCCACAGTTTCACTAAGCTGCCACCAACCATTCCCTATAAGAAGTCACACAGACCAGGGATGGATTTTCAACAAATAAAAGAATAAGGTTTATTTAAAACAACACACAGGGAAAATAAAATGATCAGGTGAATAAGATACAGTAACGTGGCTTAGTCTCAATCATACATACACACAGTTTGGTTCACACAGAACACTTAACTTGAAGCACAGACCCTGAACCTATCAGTTCTGGCTAACCATACAGACACCTGAACCTATCAGGTTGGTACTGACTGACACACAGTAGTACCCTGTCTGACACACAGACTCCCACTCAAGCTTCTTCTCTCAGCTCTTCTCCAGCTTCTCCTTCAGCTCTTCACACAAGCTCCACATATATATACAGTACAGCCCCTCCTCCTGATGTCCCGCCTTCCACTCCCCATAGGATGGAACTTTCCCTCCAAACCCATGACAGACAGGTAACATCAGTGCTGTATGTAACACCTCCCCTCTTTATAAGTTGTTTTGTAGGGGGAAAGCTAAGGTGCTTTTCACCAAAAAACAACCTGGACCCAAAACAAACAAAAACAGTCATATAATAACATACAATACCATACTTACTTATACTTACACTCTAAGTTAAACATTTACCATTTACAATACATCAAATTACCTTTATTCATACAAACCAACATGTTTAATAAACAGACACATTTGACTTTTTGTCATCAAAATATATACATAGTCCATGTTTCTTTCGCCATCTTCATTCTTCAGGTCTTCTTGACAAGGCGTCAGCAACACAGTTCACTGACCCTCTGACCACCTTCACTTCAAAGTCATAGTCTTGCAGATTTAAAGCCCACCTCATAAGTTTACTATTGTGGGTTTTCATTGTCTTTAACCATTGCAGTGGTGAATGGTCAGTGCACAGAACAAAATGTCTTCCCCAGATGTAAGGCTTGGCCTTCTGGATCACGTAGACTATGGCCAGGCACTCCTTTTCCACGGTTGCCAAATGTCTCTCACCTTTCTGGAGTTTCCTACTCAGGTAGGACACTGGATGCTGGTCACCATTTTCATCCTCCTGGCAAAGAACTGCTCCTACCCCGCTGTTAGACGCATCGGTGTAGATGATGAACTCCCGGTCGAAGTCTGGAGCACGCAGCACTGGATAGTTGATGAGGGCCTCCTTCAACCTCTGGAACGCCTCCTCACAGTCGCTGGTCCACGGGATGCGGTCATCAGTCGTCTTCCGCGTCAGATCGGTCAGCGGAGTCGCTATCTCGCCAAACCTCGGGATGAACTTTCTGTAGTAGCCCACCAACCCAAGAAATGATTTGACTTTTTTCTTGGTGTTGGGTCTAGGCCAATCACGAACGGCTTCTATTTTGGCCTCTAGGGGTTTTATCACTCCTCCCCCTACTATGTGACCCAAGTCTTTTATTTCTGGGCTACCCAGCTGCAGTTTGTTCTTTTTGCAGGGCCTAGGCCAAAGCACTTCCTCCCCTGGGTTAAAGTGCCTCTCCCTGCCTTCCTGGTCATCCCCAGCTTTCTTTCTGACCTTTTGAGCTTGCAGGGTCTCTGCTGCTAGCTCTAGGTTTCTCTTTAGGTCATTCCTTAAAGAGTCTATATATGTCACCACATCTTGTGGGTCATCCTGGGTGATCTGCTCCCAATTTTGTTTGATCAGATCAAGGGGCCCTTTCACCCTTCTCCCAAATAAAAGTTCAAACGGACTGAACCCGGTACTGGCTTGTGGCACTGATCGATAAGCAAACAAAAGGGATTGCAGCTTCTGGTCCCAATTGTTTGGATTCTCTGCCAAGTAAGCCCTAATCATGCGCATTAGAGTCCCATTGAACTTCTCAGTTAACCCATTACTTTCAGGGTGATAGGCAGTGGTTTCCTTGTGCTTAATTCCACAGATTTGCCATAACCGTTTCATGAGCTTCGATGTGAACGATGCGCCCAAATCTGTGATTATTTCTGAGGCAAATCCCATCCTGGACATATACCCCACCAAGGCATCTGCCACTGTGTTAGTTTCAATGTTAGTCAAGGGTATGGCTTCAGGGTACCTCGTGGCATGGTCCACAATGGTGAGAATGAACCTGTTCCCCCTCTTTGTGGCCTTGGGCAAAGGTCCCACAATATCCACCCCTATGCATTTGAACGGAGTGTCAATCACAGGCAAAGGGCACAACTTTGCTTTGGTCCTGTCGCGGCTATTCCCCTGCCTTTGACACACATCACATTGTTTACAGAACTCCCTGATCTGCTTCCCTATGTCAGGCCAGTAAAAATTCTGTGTGATTCTCTGCTGTGTTTTGTTCACCCCTAAGTGCGCAGCAAACATGTCAGAGTGCCCCCTTTGTAAGATCATGGGGCGATACTTTTCAGGTACCACTAGCTGACTTCGGATCCCATCTCCCCCTTTTGAGATATTCCTCAGGGTCTCTCTATATAAAATTCCCTTTTTCTCTAGAAATCTCACTGGGGTTTCAGGTGTTAGCTGGGCATCAGTCACCTGTTCAAAACACTTTTGGAGAGTGGCGT
Source organism: Pogona vitticeps (assembly GCF_051106095.1). Lineage (NCBI taxonomy): Eukaryota > Metazoa > Chordata > Lepidosauria > Squamata > Agamidae > Pogona > Pogona vitticeps. Next base: position 310,980,768 of record NC_135783.1, read on the forward strand.
CTGCCTTTTGCTCTTGGCCAAATCGGCTGTCTGTGGTTAAGGTTTCCACCACAGCTTCTGAACTCCCCTCTGCTTCCGTCTCTGGCTCATCAGTACCCCCCTGAACGGTCCCCGTGCTGGCTTGTGAACGTGTAATCACTAGCACCCGTTTCACATGTTCAGCCAGGTCATTTCCCATGAGCACGGCTGCTGGCAGAGTCGATGAAATCGCTAGCCGCCAAACTCCCCTCCATCCTTGAAAGCTTACAGGTACCTCCGCTACTGGCAGTGAGATCACCTGCCCCTCAATCCCTGCCACCTTCATGCTCTCATTAGGGATTATATATTCCCTAGGAATAATATCTGGATGGCACAGGGTCACCTGGGAACAAGTATCCCTTAACCCCCGATACTGATGGTCAAGTATTCCTACGTCCACCCCTGCGGTTTCAAACAACTGAGAATCTGTTCTCACGAGCAAGCAGCGCTTGACCTCCACAAGAGGACCATTTTCCTCAGCCGGACCAGCAGATGTAACTGTTCCAGATTGAGTAGCCATGGCAACAGGCTCCCTCAGTGACAAGGGGCTTTGCTCTTTCTGGACACAGAACACAGCTTTTGGCTTGATTCCACTCGAATCCTGAGGCAGAATTCCTTTTAGCTGCTTTAATTTCTCACACTCTGAGATTAGATGGCCCTTTCCCTGACAGAAATAACATTTTCTGCTATATTTTGAGTCTTTCTCATCTTGTTTTGGTTTTCCCTCCAAAATCTGAGGTCTTGGTTTCATGTCTGAGGGCTTCCCTTCACCATGGGCCCCTCCCCCTTGCTGGCTTTTCCCTGGTCCCTGAGAGTACTTGCTGTAGGTTTCTTTAGGTTTCCCCATCGATTTCCCCTCACCCAAGGGCTTTCTTATTTGGGAAATAAAATCTGCGATCTCGGCTGCTTCTGCCACAGATTTCGGTTTCCTTTCCCTCACCTGGAATTTCAGTTCCCCATGTAGGACTGAATAGAACTGTTCCAGCGCTATCAAGTCTTTGAGCTGCTGAAAGGTCTCTGTCCCCTCCTGAGATAGCCATTTCTCTAGCAGCCTCACCAATTGGGCCCCCACTTGGGTAAAAGTCTGCTCTGGTTTCTTGGTGATTGACCTGAATCTTTGCCTCAGCTGTTCCGCATTTATCCCATGTCTGGCAAACACCAGTTTTTTAAACTCTGCAAAATCTTTCATCAGTTCCTCTGGCATCTCTGCATAGACTTCTGCAAGGCTGCCACTGATTAGAGATCGCATGATGGTCATCTTCTCAGTTTCCCTTACTGAGAAGTCCACAAACGCTCTTTCCACTAGGGAAAAGAACACTTCAGGACAATCTCCCTTGTGGTACACAGGGAATTTCTTCAGGTCAGCTTTAGACAATTGGCCTCCCTCAGAATCCCTATTGTTATTATTGTTCTGGTTCATCAGTTCCAATTTTCGTAACTCAAATGCCATTTTCTCTCTCTCCAAGTCAAATTGTCTTTGCCTCTCCCTTTCCTGCATTTTTTCTCTCTCTAATCTTTCCTCCATTTCAAATTGCCTCATCCTCAGTTCATGCTGTTGGGCTATGAGCAATTTTCTGAGTTCTGGGTTCTGTTCTCCCGTGCTGTCACCTTGCACTGAGCCAAATTCATCCTCAGAACCTTGGTCTACCTGGGGGTCTTTCACTTCACCCATTTCTGCCATTTGGCTTCGAGTCAAGGGCATAATCCCCCCCCCAGAACAGGCTGCTTTCAAAAGTCAAGCCTCAAAATAAAGCGACCACTTTTTTTTTCTTTTGCCTCAGAACCAGCTTTCTATAGATTGCTGCTGTTCTTCAGCACTAACTTGCAACAGTTGCGAGCCAGAGTCTACCCCCCTCTGCTAGGCCTCTCAGCAGGCAGGCTAGATCACTGCTACTACACAGTTTTGCCTCAGCTTTTTTCCCGCCAAAACAGGCTGCCTCAGAGCTCCCTAATCTAGTCCCCAATCTGAGGTTACACGTTCTTCTACTAGCGCACCTCCCCGTGAGGTACACCTAGAAGATTACCTACGTGCTCTCAGATTGTCCCTGACTAGACCCCCCTTGCTCTGGGCACACTTGCCAAGGCTTTGCTGGACCACTGGACAACTGGACCAGTCGTATCCCACCCGCTGGACACCAATCAATGTGACAAACCCAGACCTACTGGGATATGCCACAGTTTCACTAAGCTGCCACCAACCATTCCCTATAAGAAGTCACACAGACCAGGGATGGATTTTCAACAAATAAAAGAATAAGGTTTATTTAAAACAACACACAGGGAAAATAAAATGATCAGGTGAATAAGATACAGTAACGTGGCTTAGTCTCAATCATACATACACACAGTTTGGTTCACACAGAACACTTAACTTGAAGCACAGACCCTGAACCTATCAGTTCTGGCTAACCATACAGACACCTGAACCTATCAGGTTGGTACTGACTGACACACAGTAGTACCCTGTCTGACACACAGACTCCCACTCAAGCTTCTTCTCTCAGCTCTTCTCCAGCTTCTCCTTCAGCTCTTCACACAAGCTCCACATATATATACAGTACAGCCCCTCCTCCTGATGTCCCGCCTTCCACTCCCCATAGGATGGAACTTTCCCTCCAAACCCATGACAGACAGGTAACATCAGTGCTGTATGTAACAGTTTTTATACTGAGTTGAAATCTCCTTTCCCGCAAATAATATCCATGACTTAAGGTTCTATCATCTGGAACTGCAGAAAACAAGCTCACTCCCTCTTCCATGTGATAGTTCTTCAAATGTTTGAAGCTGGCTATCATATTGCTTCTCAGCCTTCTCTTCTCCAGTTTCTTCTTTTATGCTACAACACCAGAGTATCTTTCTGAGATAAGCTTTGTGAAGGAAACTGGGAGTGGCTAGAGCTGGTGTCCGCAATGGTGTTGCTGCTTTCAGCAGTGGCAAAACTAAGTTTCAGAAAAAGCTGGACATGTCTCATGGTGTTCTTCTACCTCCTGAAAGCTGGAGGAGCTATTAACCTGAATTTTGCCTCCTTTCTCCCCTCCAAAACAAGGTGGATTTGATTAAATCAAACTGATTTAAATCACAATTTAAATTTTAAAAATCGGATTTTTTATGATTTAAATATTAAAAAATGTTTTTTCAAAAATTAATTCATTATTTAAATATTTTTTTAAAAAAAAATCATTGATTTTTATCCATCCTGCTCCAAAGTACCAGAAAAGTTCCTTTCAGCTTAATATTAGTAGTTTCATTGATTATGACAAAAAGATTAAGAAAACTTGAAGGTTGTTAAAGCTAACAAGTAGTGAAACCAGATCTACTACCCCTATATCTATCATTTCATTACTAGGCCCTTCCGTTTGGAACCTGAAAATGAGTAGGAGCTTTTGTATGACTGGGATCCCAGATAAATAGGTAATTAAAAAGGAAAAAAAAGTAGAAATCATTCCAGATGATCATTCAAGGTGAAATAAATGGGAAAATAAATGCAAGGAGAAAAACTTACTGGCTGATGAACTTTTGAGACTGATATGCAGGCAGCACAACATCTTTGTTTAGAACTGCTGCATCTGAAGTCAGAATGACTATGCTGATGTCTAATGTCTGGCAGGAGAGGGAATCAGAAGGACAAGGTAAAGTGGTGTTCAAGTGAAATACCTGTATCACCTACATAGGTCAATTGGCTGATACTGAAAGGTCAGAGACAAAACTAAAAATGCATACAGCGAGGGACGGAGACAATCTGTCAGTGTTTCTTTCACCTTCTTCATTCAAATCTTTTAAATCTCAAAGTTGTATATTATTAAAAAATGAACTAAACAGTACTCTCCTCCATCTCTTGCAGCAAAATACATTATTTTGCTGTTGTGATACCACTACAATACTGTATGGTACCTGAAGCTCAGCAAGATGAGAGTTTTGTTTTTTAAAAAACCATATTTTATACACACAAAAATGAATTTCTGGTCGAAATAGTAAATGGTTCTGTTTCTCTAGTGGATTCTCCATAGATAAATTCACCTTTTAAGGGAAGAAACAAGATGAGAGAAGTTTTTTTTAAACAACACTATTTTTCACCAGGGAGGCAGAGCTGAGGGAAAGTATTACAACTGAGATGCGACCTACAGCATAGACCTATTTATGTATTTATTTAATTTATACCCCGCCCATCTAGATCAAAGTCTACTCTGGGCAGCTAACAACACTCCAAATAATGATAAATTAAAAGAACAACATTAATACAATTGAAGATGGTGAAATAAATTAGGTGTTGACAGGAGGGAAGGCCTGCCTAAAGAGCCAGCTCTTGAGTTTGCTCTTAAAAACACCCAGCGAGGGAGCCAGGCAAATTTCTGGGGGGAGATTGTTCCAGAAGTGACGGTCCACTGCTGATAAGGCCCACTTTCTTGTTCTTTCTCTTTGGGCCTCCCTCAGCATTAGACGCCTCAGCCACCCCTCCTGGCTAAAGCGAGTGATTCGTATAGTTCTAGGTGGGAGAAGGCGTTCCGCTAGATACTGAACTCTTAAACCATTTAGGGCTTTATATGTCATTATTTCCTTACCCATTGATAAACCATTTTCATTCCTATGATGTCTGAAGGCAACTACTTCCCGTTTAAATCTTGAAGAGAGGGATGAGGAACCCCTCCCAAAACACATTGGTTCATAATATGAAACAAATGTTTTCAAGCTTTTATGGTATTGCAAGCTAGAATAAATTTCAAAGTAAAGCTCAGAGTAGAGCGGCATAGACCTGTCAAAGGCATCAGGGCTGAGGGATGGCTTCTGTCAGGTTTCCCTCCTCTTCCTATGCCCACGCAGTGGGACTGGGGGATGGCTTGGGCTCCCCGTGGGCATAGGAAGAGAAGGGATCAAATGGAGATCAAAGTGATTTCCCAGCATTATTGTCTTTGAAAAGGCAACGAGGCTGGGAGATGGCTTAGGTTGCCTTTCCCTCCTCTTCCTATGCCTGTGCATCATAGGAAGGCTGTGGGGGCTGGGGCTTTTTCCTTTTTTTATTTAGCTCCACAGGGTTATCTAAATGGCCCCAATGAACCAACAGATTCATTTGTGGCTCATTGGGCCACTGGGGAGCAGTTTGTCAGTCAAGTTTGGTGACCCATGGACCAAGACTCTAGTCTCTGGTCTGGAGTTTTGCAAAGCTATTTTTAAGACCACAGTTCCCAGAATTCGCAAGCCAACATGCCTAGCTATTACTCAAAAAGTTACTTTTTCGCACTTGGCTTCTTCCCCTACTGCCAGATATGCTACTAAGGAAGGGGAGAGTGAGGTAGGGATGGGGAATTCTTGGTGCTATGGTTTCAAAAGGAAGTTTTCCAGGTTCCTACTGATCAACCTCTTGGGAGTTGTGCAAGCCATATTTCTCTTGGAACTCTGGGTCCTATTCAGTCATCCCAATGTGAACATGAATGGCTAGTTATGATCTTCAGAGCTATAGGCACAGTGGTTTGATTTCTCATTCTCTACTCCCTTTAAAACTGAGTAATACAAGTCAGAGCAGTCATTAAAGGGAGAGCAATGGAAAGGAGACAACAAAGGCTAACACAGAGAAAAAGTGATAAAGTGCAGGAGGTGATGAGATCATCACTGACACAGAATCTCACCTATACTAAGGTGAGCTCTCTTTTCTGTTTCATTGGCATTATATGGGTTAGGGAGCATACAATGACTGGACAAATTAGACAAAATCCAGGGATGTGTTTTCTGAGGCAAGCCAGATGAATCACTGATTAACCTGTTCTACCACAATAGGATTTCCTCAGTGATATGTGCTTTACTGATCAAAGTTCCAAATTCTACCCATTTTACCTTCTAGTGGCCAATCACAAAACAAGTGAAAACTAAAATATAAAGGTAAATCACATGCTATGGGTGATTTCTTTCACCACTTTGGGGAGCACCTCTGAAAAAAGAAAACAAACAAACAAACAAACAAAAACCCTGATCAATGTATTGTCTAGTTTGACTCTAGAATTCTGTCAGCTCCCCTGCTCCAATCACAGAAAAGAATGGTTATGGGGAGCTAACTAGAGAAAACTTTTGGATTCCATTTGTTTTGGGTTCTTTCTTGGGGTGCCTTATTTATTTTTGGGTCATTTGGCTTGGTCCTTTCATTAAACATAAAAGGGACAGACTCTTTCAGGTTCTTCCACTTTGGTTGTTCCCTTATTTGTATTTCTTACACTAGAAAGAAAGCCCCACACAGCCCTCAGAACTTCTCCAAAGGAGCAGGGAGATGGCAACAGGCCATTGCCTACTCCAAATACAGGTGAAAACAGCAGCACATGAATCAGTGGATCAGGCGCCATCAGACCTAGGCAGCCATTAACAATACTTTAAAGATCACTATTATCATTGCTGCCTCCTCCTCCTCACCATCCATTCATTAGCAGACTGGGAAAGGATGCTAATTTAATGTGATGTATTGTGAAACATCACATCAACATATGAGGCAATTTTACATAGGCCAAATGAAGGTAATCCAAACGAGGAAAATCGGAATGAAATCTGAAATGTTCAGGTTCTTCTTACCTGAATGATTTCGATTTCATACATTGTCTTTCAGAAATGGATGAAAGGACCCAAAAATGGAAAGGAGAAAAAAGAGATATTCTTTTCATGTTGTTTTTCAATCATTAAAACCCAAAAGTCTAATTCCTTGCCTGTCATTTGCCTCATTTCTCCTTTCCACCTCTCTTCTCTAAAATCTGGTTTTCATCCTGCTGAGCACACCTCTGCTATCAGTTTGGCACAGAACTAAAATGTCTGGAAGGATGAACTGCACAGCATAAGCTATGTATGGGAGGAAGGTTTTCCATTCCACCCTGCATGCGTATTTGCTATTGAGGATGGATTTCACTTCCTTCCTTTCGCCACTATGATATCTATTCTAGCCATAACTTTCTTTATTGTGGATAATATGTACCTTTATTTATTGCCAAGTCAAAACTGAAAGAAATGTTTGAAGCTATTTAGATGTGGAACAGAAATTGCTGAACAGCTGTGTAACAATAAGAAACAAGGTGGAGTTTCCTTTCACAGCTTCCATAATGTATTTATATTAGCATAATACAAATGGTGTAACAACAGCAATGTATAGAATTATTGCAATCCAATATCTGGATTATATATTAAACACAAAACAACACACACTGTGAATATACTACAAAGCACACCTGGAAGTTAAATAAAAGGGGGTTAAAATTATGTATTGTTGTCACAACAGAGATACATATAATCACAAAAATTGTGAATGTTTCCTATTTTGTATGCATTCACATCTCTTTTTTTTACATAATACATCACATCAAATCCACAACTGCAACAGCGATGAAAGCTAATGAACCTGATTGAAGGACGGAGGAGAAAAGTTTTGTTTAAACTAGTAATAATAATAATAATATGCCTCAGTTTTTACCTGGGAAAATTGCACAAGTAAAACATTTCTGATTTGTAGAACTGTTGCAGTCACTTCACACAGAAAATGAATCAGGTCTCCTGTTAGATTACGTGGGTGGTATTTCCACTCTTCCCTGGTGTGATAATTCACTGCCTGCAGCTGCGGCATGCAAACTCAAATATTTCCCCTTTTCTGTTTGGTTTTCCAAAGAAAGGCACCAGACTTTGCTGCTGGTCTTTTGCAGAGACACTGAAGTTGAGTCAGAGCAGTCATTAAAGGGAAATGAAAGCCTCTTGAAACAATGCACTTACCAATGCAGGATTAATAGATTCCCCATAAACCTTCGTCAGCAGGTCTAAGAGCAGCTTCACACCTGATGTTTGTACTTCAGAAGGAGAAAGAAAAAGCACCCTGCTAACAGTGTACGTTCATAGTTTATATGCCGGTTAAAATGTGCAGAAGTAGGATGAGAAGCAAAGGAGATGGGTCCATTTGTTGTGAAAAAACTTAATTTGTGTATTTCCTGGTTATCACTTCCAGGAGAAGTGTCCCCTCCCTTTTTTTTTCTGCCTGAAGCAGAGCAGTCAGTGACACTCTACATACTCAAGTTAAAGTCTCTAGGCTTCTGTCCTATTGGTAGTCTCAAGTAAAGAGAAATGACAGATTAATGGTATTTATGTGTTTACTCATCATTCAGCAATTGAGTCAATGGAGTTTGTTCTTTGTTGTTGTTTAGTTGTTTAATCATGTCCGACTCTTTGTGACCCTATGGACCAGAGCACGCCAGGCCCTCCTGTCTTCCACTGCCTCCCGGAGTTGGGTCAAATTCATGTTGGTAGCTTCGATGACACTGTCAAACAATCTCATCCTCTGTTGTCCACTTCTCCTCTCTCCTTCACACTTTGCTAACATCGGGGGCTTTTCCAGGGACTCTTCTCTTCTCATGAGATGGCCAAAGTATTGGAGCCTCAGCTTCAGGATCTGTCCTACCAGTGAGCACTCAGGGTTGATTTCCTTTAGAATGGACAGGTTTGTTCTCCTTGCAGTCCAAGGGACTCTCAAGAGCCTCCTCCAACACCACAATTCAAAAGCATCAATTCTTCGGCGGTCCGCCTTCTTTATGGTCCAGCTCTCACTTCCATACATCACTACAGGAAAAAACATAGCTTTGACTATATGGACCTTTGTTGGCAAGGTGATGTCTCTGCTTTTTAAGATGCTGTCAAGGTTTGTCATCACTTTCCTCCTGAGAAGCAGGCGTCTTTTAATTTCGTGATTGCTGCCACCATCTGTAGTGATCATGGAGCCCAAGAAAGTGAAATCTGTCACTGCTTCCATATCTTCCCCTTCCATTTGCCAGGAGGTGATGGGACCAGTGGCCAGGATCTTAGTTGTTTTGATGTTGAGTTTCAGACCGTTTTTTGCACTCTCCTCTTTCACCCTCATTAAGAGGTTCTTTAATTCCTCCTCACTTTCTGCCTTCAGAGTGGAATCATCTGCATATCTGAGGTTGTTGATATTTCTTCTGGCAATCTTAATTCCGTTTTGGGATTCCTCCAGTCCTGCCTTTCGCATGATGTATTCTGCATGTAAGTTAAATAAGCAGGGGCACAATAAACGGCCTTGCTGTACTCCTTTCCCAATTTTGAACCAATCAGTTGTTCCATCTCCAGTTCTAACTGTTGCTTCCTGTCCCACGTATAGGTTTCTCAGGAGGTAGATAAGGTAGTCAGGCACTCCCATTTCTTTAAGAACTTGCCATAGCTTGCTGTGGTCCACACAATCAAAGGCTTTTGCATAGTCAATGAAGCAGAAGTAGATATTTTTCTGGAACTCTCTGGCTTTCTCCATAATCCAGCGCATATTAGCAATTTGGTCCCTAGTTCCTCTGACCCTTCGAAATCCAGCTTGTAATTCTGGGAGTTCTCGGTCCACATACTGCTGAAACCTACCTTGGAGGATTTTGAGCATAACCTTGCTAGCTTGGGAAATGAGTGCAATTGTTGGAGTTGGGGCTTTCTTTGGCACTGCCCTTCTTTGGGATTGGGATGTAGACTGATCTTTTTCAGTCCTCTGGCCACTGTTGAGTTTTCCAAACTTGCTGGCATATTGAATATAGCACTTTAACAGTGTCATCTTCTAAGATTTTATATAGTTCCACTGGAATGCTATCACCTCCACTGGCCTTGTTCTTAGACAAGCTTTCTAAGGCCCACTTGACTTCACTCTCCAGGATGTCTGGCTCAAGGTCAGCAGCTGCATTGTCTGGGTTGTTCCTTTAATATCTCAAATTTTCTTGAACAGATCTCTGGTTTTTCCTTTTGTATTATTTCCCTCTATTTCTTAGCATTCTTCATTTAAGAAGGCCCTCTTGTCTCTCCTTGCTCTTCTTTGGAAGTCTGCATTCAATTTTCTGTAACTTTACTCCTTTCTTTGCTCCACCCATCTATTATTTTTTTGACTCAGAAGTCGCCAGTCAGATCCGGTCACCCATGATCCTTAGTATAGAATGACAATGCCGACAATCTACCTTGAATGGTGCGGGGGGGGGGCAAACCTTTAAAATGAAGGTGAACTGCAAATTGCTGCACATGATCCACCATTATAGGCCATGGCCTACCCATGCCTTCAATTTGAAGAATGCAAAAAATTCTTCGCATGCTGCTGCATAGTTGTGCCTGGTGCTAGGAGCAATTGCCAAACTTATCACTCTGTTGGCTTCAATGCTCCAATGCTCCATACCTCCTGAGGCAATATGTCTGGATGAACTCGAGTTTCGGGGGCCAACTCCCTGAACCTGTTGATCTGTTGATGGGACAGGGTGTCAGCCAACTCATTCTCAATACCAGGTAATTCACTGTGTGGACCACAGCCATGTTGTCACACCAAAACGTGACCACTGAGTTGGCCCAAATGTCTGCCCACAGCCATAGTGCCCCAAGAATCAGGAAAAAAAATCCAAAAACATAATATCTCGGGTGACTTCAGAGTCACACCAAGCTGCTGGCCATCGACCAGTGCACCATCGGCCTCTGAAGTAAATACCATATCCAGATGACCCTGCTGTATCAGAGTGCACCTGGAACTCAGCTCCGAGCCACTGCTCATCTCTCCAAAATGCAATGCCATTGAATCCATCCAGGAATTGCAACCAGGCATGCAAAACATCTATCATGTCTGCTGACATTTTAATCCGATGATGTAGCTTCCTCAAACCACTCATGGCTCCACAAAGCCTTCTCAAAAAAACCCTGCTGGGGCAATGACTTTACACACAAAATTGAGGTGACCCACCACCTCCTGAAGCTCTCTCAATGTAATGCATTGCTGCTGCAACAGGTTCTGGATTCGGATTCGCAGATCAGAAAGCTTGCTATCTGGCAACCTACTGGATTGCTGGACAGTATCCATTTCAATCCCCAGAAAAGTGAGAGATGTGGATGGGCCCTCCGATTTTTCCTCCACCAAAGGAACACCAAGGTCTCTTGTGAGGGTTTTGAATGCTCTAATGATGAATTGACACTGTCCAGATCTGGGTTTCTCACAAAATAAAAAATCATACAAATAATGGATGACATGGGAAAGCCCTGTCCTGAGCTTTAGTACCCATTCTTAAAATGAGCTAAAGCACTCAAAGGCCACACAGGAGACCGAGCACCCCTTGTCCATATAGGCATCACCTTCTCCATATGGAATCAGCCTTCAAATTGAAAACCCAAGAGATCAAAATCATCTGGGTGAAGTAGCAGCAAATGGAAAGCTGACTTAATGTCAGCCTTCACCAGCTCAGCCCCAGTGCCGCAGGATCTTACAATCCGGATTGTGGCATCAAAAGAAGTGTACCTAACTATACACAGCTCTTGGTGAATCATGTCATTTGCAGATTCACCAGCAGAGTAAGATAGATGGTGTATAAGCCAAAATTCCCCTGGTGACTTTTTCAGGACCACACCCAAAGGAGAAATGCACAAAGCTGGCACAGGATGTTCCAAAAAAGGTCCGGCTACTCTCCCTTCAGTTACTTCTTTCTGAATCTTCCTCCTAACTGCCTCTTCCATGCCCTTGACAGATTTTAAATTGGATGCTGAAGTGGCACACTCCTTAAAAACATTCAACAAATAGACTGTTGTCTCTTTGTCTGGGTATTGCTGCAGACCACTAAATTAATTGGACTGGGGTCCTTTTGGAGGGTTATCTGTTTCCACTGCAGGTCTCTTTGGCCTATCACTGTCTCTACAGCCACCAGCTCCTGGGCGACCCCTGAAGCATGAAGTGAAACTATGATTGCCCCCAAATATGGAACACTGGTGTCGGTATCTGCATGACTTATGGTTGCAGAAACCCTTTTTATTAAATTCCCATCAAACTAGGTGGGGTTGAACCCCCCGGCCCACTTCAGCATGGGAAGCACTAAATGGAGTGGCTCTTTGCATTATATGTCCACTGTCAAATTGCTTGCCTGACATGGGGTGGGACGGGGTCATGAGCTGCAGCCCAACTCAGGATGATAAACATCCCATCATATCTGGGGGTTTATTGCTGCTCTCATAAAGAACCCCTGGTCATAAAGTAACCATGAGGGGCCCGGAAGTCGACATAGGCCCTATGAATGAGTTCAATGTATTCAATAATGCTAAGTCCCCAGATGTATGAGCCTTTACCACTGTACCCACATAAATTAAAAAAAAACAGTAACCAATTTGCCCAACACTTCTCGGCCTTCTTCTTCCAAAATTTATCCTTCTCCTTCTCTTCTTCCTTGCTGCCTTTCTTTTCCTCAATTTTTCTGTTTAACAGGTCAAAAACATCCACATATTAATCCCATCAATTTTTTTTCTATTGTGGAAGGCAGCAGGTGATCCCCTAATGGTAACAACAGATCACTCCATGGTAGTGCACTGCTAGAAACTGACTTGTAACCTGTGTTTGGAATTGCAAAGTAACCCCTCGTCTGCCAGCTCTCTGCAAGAGTGGGCATCTGACACATGGGAGACCACTGTGGGTACGGTGCAGTCGACAGCTTCGAAGCCAAAGGAGAGCTGCCTGAAGTGGAAGGACTAGGACCTGGATTAATAGGCAACACACTAGGATCAACTGGGAAACAATCCGGGGGATTGGCCTCACTCCAAGGCCAAACCCCTCCTACGTAACATGTATGTTGTGTAGGTGTGCACTCACCTTGAGTTACAGCTGCCTGAACTACCAAAGCGGCAGAAGGCAATGCAAACACTTCCTGGCTGGTACCCGGAACAACATCACCAGGGCTCCGCTACATGCTGATCATAGCACCCACTCCTGTGTCAGTAGCCCCACTCGGTGGTTGGTCCTGGAACAGGTCCGGTGCCCTCACCCTGCCTTCCTGCATACCTTCCACTTATTTTCCAGTGGCCAAATCTGAAGAACCGCCCTCTTCAGAAATCACCTCAGTCAGGCCTGTAACTGCAGAACACTCCTTTTCCAAAAGAGCAATTTGAGACATCATCACCTCATCCAATTGCTTGAGCTCAGCCATCTCATAGGCTTTAGACTCCCATCTCGATTTCCTGGGCATGGCAGCTTCAGAAGCCTCCCTGGCCAGTGCTCTCTTTCTCTCCAACTCACTCAACTTATTCAGAATAGCGCTATAGTCAGGCCATTCTTCTCTGTCCAAAGAAGAAATAGCAGGTGCCGCTCTGGCTGGAGCCTTGCATTTAGCAGGCTGTTTCCCCTTCTTTTCACTTTGCCCTTTTTTAGGTCCCATAGTAGTTAGAGTTGCTGTTATTTATTTATTTATTTATTTATTTATTTATTTATTTATTTATTTATTTATTTATTTATTTATTTATTTATTTATTTATTTATTTATTACTATTTATTATTATTTTCAGTGTTATTTATTTTATTTTATTTCATTTTTATTCTATTATTATTAAACTTATGTTATGTATTTATTTGTTTATTTTAATTTAATGCCAAAATGTAAAATAATCAAAAGTGCACCCACACTGCAGACCAGCAGGAGGTACAGCACCAGCTTATCTGTCTTACTAACACCCTTGGTTGTTTTTTAATAGTACTTAAGGAAGGACCAGCAGATGGTGGAGCAGCAACTCTCTGCCTTTATTGAGCTTTCTTCTTCTTTTAATTATTATACCCCTGAAAGGACCATCAGGTGGTGCTGATACACAATTAAAATTTACTGACCCTCAGCAATGAAAATGGAAGGAAACAATAACATTCAAAAACACCAGCCCAATTTAAAATTTTGTGGGGAGAATAGAGGGGCTGGGAGGCGAGGGTGTGTGTGAACAGTTACCACACAAACACCTCAGCCCTTGAAACAACTATTATGAAAAGCTAAATACAATAAACACTCCCCACCACCTTGCTTAAGTCACCCCTTTATAAAATATATAAAACTTAATTTTTAAACTTGCAACAACAAATAACAAAATACACACAAAAAACCCCAGTAACAAAATGAAAGCCAATCCCCCCCCACAGCTGCAAAGCCTGTGGAGGGAAAGAACCAAAAGTGCACACACTCCTTGCACCCCAAAAGCAAGCTAAAAGGAATCAAAACTAAATATAAGAACAAACAAGTTAAAACGACAACTAAAGACAAGTTAAATGTGACTCAATCCAATGAGCGAAAAGAGGTCTCCTCCAAGGAATGCAGCCACATGCGAGAAAGTGAAACCACAGTCTCACAAGGCTGAAGCACCCTCTTTGCTGGCTCAACCAGCAAAACAGGCTGAGCCAGGGGAATGGAGCCATTTGAAATTGGAAGGGTAAAGCATCCCCGCCGTGGCAGCAGAGTGCCACGGCAGAGCGGACATTGTCCTGCCAGGTGATACCAAAAATGTGTTTGAGACAACACATTTGTATGACAACTTTCTACACATTTGAAGAGGGCTCTCATATCTCACCCTCCCCACCCAGTCTTCTCTTCTCAAGGTTAAATATGACTAGATCTTTTAGTTTGTCCTTATAAGGCCTGGTTTCCAGTCTTGTGATCATCCTTGTTGCCCTCATATGAACTTGTTCCAGTTTGTCCACATCTTTCTTAAAGTGTGGTCTCAAGAAGCACACAATATGTACTAACCAGTGCCTCATAGAGAGAAATTAGTAGTTTTCATGATTTGGAGACTATACTTCTATTAATGCAGCCTAAAACAGTATTTGCCTTTTTTGTATCCACATTGCACTTTTGGCTCATATTCACCTTGTGTTCTATAACAATTCCAAGATCCTTCTCACTTGTAATAATACAAAGAAATGTTTTCCCCATCTTGTAACTGTGTGTTTGGTTTCTTTCCCTTGGCTGTGGCTCATTGGAAAGCCCAATGTTAGATACAGAGACATTATTCTGATGGACTTTTTCATAGAGGAAAAACACTTTTGGAGTGCAGTGTAGAAAAGTAGAAGTGGCAAGATGGGAGATTTCTTAACCTGTCTCACTGTTTCAAGTGTGCCAAAAGAACATTTGCTATTGCACTGTTCTTATACAGTATGTGATTGACTTCCAAAGTCAAGGATTTTCTTCTCTTCTCCAGAATTTCCTCACTTCCTCTCCTTCAAAAGGAGGTTTTCTTCTTTTAAAGGGAGTGATGCCATAATGTTCTTTATCCATTATCCCTCAGAGGCAGGCTGACTTAACATCTCCAATCATAGCTTGTCTTTTTGGACTGCATGGTGATGCCGCTCTTTACTCTTAGTAACACAGAACTCTGATATGGGTAGTTGAACTTTATTTTCCGGATATGTTTTGCTTACTTTGACATTCTAGAGAGCTTCAGGGATGTTGCAGGTCCACATGGTTCTGAACCTTTCCTTTTCCTTTGATCTGCCACCTTCTTGGTCTGAGAAGTAAGGATCGCCAACTGCTGAGCCATCTGCCTGCCTTATCTTATTTGTAGAGTCCTGATCAGTTTTCACTTGCCTTGACAGGCTCATTATGTCAAAATCTGAAAACTGCTCTAATGTTTCCAGATGCTAGTTTAATAAGTTTAAACAAACATATGTTGCTTTGGTTTAAAAATAAAAAAATGGCAGCATCATCATGGCTAATTTAGAGACTGATCACATGTACTATTGCACTGGCAAAGCCATAATTATGGAGAATAAATTAAGATTGTGATGACCATCATATGCTGTAGCATTGTATCAATACCAAAGGTTTCCTTCATTTGCAGACACACACACACACACACACCCGTGGCAATGCATACTTGCAGTGTCCCTCCAGAAATTCACTCCAGCTCCTGAGTACAGCACGGATGTCACATAAGAGTACTACTTGAGCACCGCTTTGAGTCTGGAAGGAACGTTAGTGGCTGAAGCAGGTGGTGTCCTTGGTCAAAACAATTCTTGATGAAAAGAAGACATTCTGGTGGCACAACAGCACTTTGCTCCTCAGTAACCATGGCAATGTGTTGAAGTTTGATATGTTTCTCAGTTGCATCCAACTCAGTCTAAAAGCCTGTGATTTTTGCAATGGGAAGCCCAAGGCCACAGACCAACTGCACTAACTAGTGTACTGTTCCTGTGGGGCAAGGCAAAGACTGTTCTTCCATACTGTACCGGTAGATTGAGAATTACTACGGGATGGCTTCCTTTCATGTCATACCACCAGAATAACACAAGAGGATCTGAGACATGTGAAAGCAGTTCATCCTATGACACCTTCCACATTAAGATCATTCCCTAGAAGATAATATCATTGTTTTCTGTTAAGTTATCCTAGGCAGCCAGTATTCCCCATTTTCCTTTGTTATGCATGAAGGCACATAGTGTGGAATAAAAACTCCAGATAAAGTTCTTTAGAGTAGCTTGTTGATTTAATACTAGTATTATTATTTACCACAGCCATGGGGGGGGGAACCCAAAGTGTTTTGAATTACAGAGCAAAATATAGTTCTCTGTATTAGACATTTGCTGTATATTTGCTTACAGAAAGGAGGTGCATGTTTATATCTGAGTATTACTCTAGTTCAATCTAGTATTGCTCTAGCTCAAGCTGGTTTGCCTTCAGGTTTCCACCAGCTAAACCTTTCATCACAGACCTTCAACTCACCTAAATTCTTCTCTCACCTAAATTCTTCTCTCTCAGCCTACCTTTAGCAATCTCTTCAACTGACAACTTGTTTCCACTCTGGAAACTGCAAGGAACTTCTCAAACTACCTGCATTTTTCCCACAGTAGGCCCACACTACATGCCGAGGATCATGCAGTCCCCAAATTTCTCAGTTACAGTTTTACTGACAATGAACTTTCTTCCTTCATAACTGAGAAATTCAGCAAAAATAAAAGTCATGAAAAGTAAT
Organism: Pogona vitticeps; assembly: GCF_051106095.1. Taxonomy (NCBI): domain Eukaryota; kingdom Metazoa; phylum Chordata; class Lepidosauria; order Squamata; family Agamidae; genus Pogona; species Pogona vitticeps. The sequence goes on from NC_135783.1 coordinate 310,997,508, forward strand.
GCCTTTCCTTCTCCTGGCAAAATAACGTTGCTGCTCCTCGTTTGTTTCTTAAGAGCTACACTACTCGAAATGTTTCCCCTTTCTCCCACCATCTCTCTAAATGATTTTATTTCCCTAATGGCTTGCTGTATTGTTTGCCAATACAATGAAAGTGCTATTAACACTTAAGCTAATTAAGACTTTTCTTTTTTAAAAACAAAAAAACAAAAAAAACCCTGGTTACATTGTCCTCATTAGCAGATTTTTTAAAGCCCTCAACACCGTTCAAATGTATTAAGGAAAGATGAAGATTGCTTTTAAATTTCAAGAAATGAATGTAAGCATTCATATTCTGGTACATTAACAGTTTGTTCCACTACATTGAAATTTTATGTGGAAACCCTACTCAGCAATTAATATGCCCGAGACAAATTGAAAAACCCATAATCCATCCTTCTCCACAGGAATGTAAGAGTATATTATTATTGAGAAGCTGCAGGATATCAGAGCCATTTTTTAAACTTGAATGCTCATTACCTTAAATCTGCATATAAAACAGGTTTGCATCCAGACTAGGTGCTCAAGTAACTGAATATATCATATTACAAATGAAAATGCACCATTTTTTTAAAGCAAGCCATGGCAAACACTGCCATAAGTTTTTTTTTCTTTTCATTAAAAAGATGTGGATGGCTTCAAGGTACTGAGGTTTAACAAGAATTAAGAACTAAGCATGAATAGAATGTGATCATTTGGGAGACAGAACGATGGATTCACATTTCCTTGCTTGATTGACTGTCAGAGGTCATTTATGTCTAATATTCTCATGTAGAATAGACATATTGTCTTTCCCACAGAAAGACATTATTTTTCAAACCAGTTAAATGCACTAGTAATAATTAGCAACCCTCCTAGGACTGGGGCAAAACAGCTTCAAATGACATGAAAATTGAAACATTTGCTCACTCCAGAGGTAACCCTTAATTAACAAAATTTATATCACTGCCAGGGATATGTGACAAGGGATTTTCATTTGCCATCCTCTATACCTGTAACTCGAGTCCTTTAAAAAAAAAGGGAGAGAGAAGGTTATGGGTTCTTGAAATACAGTTTGAAAAATGAAACTCTTGATTTTGCTTTTATCTATGCAGCAACTTACACTCAGTTTGGATTGGGGAAAATGCTTGAAATTATTAAAGTAGTGGACAATAATGACAGCAGACTGAAAAGAGAGACAGACAGTGTGATGTAGTGGGTAGAATGCAGGAATAGGACTCATGAAGCTTGCATTCAAATTCCCACTCAGTCATGAAAACTCAGTGTGTGTGACAATGGTAAAAGCACTCCTTAAATATCTTTTATCTTAAAAATCCTATTAGAGTAATCGTAAGTCAGTACATAACATCCATACAGAAAGGAGAAAGGGACCCTACGAAAGCAATACTCCGTCTTCCCTTCTGATTTCCAGTATCTCATTAGTCATATTGTCATTCTAAACAAGGGTGTGGATTTTTAATTAGTTATCTGGCTTGCCATGAACACAGCCACTGGAGAGATGGCCAATCTATGTTTCCAAACATCCTACTCAGGAGTTGAGAAAGTGTGTGTAATTCGCAGGCAGTGAGGAGAGCATACCAGCCCTATCCTTTATTCAAACCCTGATAGAGCTTTGCGTGCATATGGATTTTTCTTTTCAAATCGGCAAAAGGAGAAGGATACAAAGGTTGCAACACAGCCAACATGATGCAATGGCATATTTCCAGGGAGTTTCTCTATCAAGGTTTTTCCATGCTTACAGGTGGGGAGACCTGTCAACTTCGTTATATCTTGGTGTTTCATTTTCCTGATCCTAAGGTTAGTTCCTCCCCACTTTTTTCTTTTTTTGATTTTGCATTAAACTGTATATGAATTTTCATGTTCTAAATATATGCACTTTTTGCTTATATGATACACATTTTTGCAGCTAATTTTGCTAATGTGCATATTAGCAGTATTTTCACTGGTACAGTTATACATCCATTTTCTCTAACAAAATGGCTTGTGTATTTTTTTTTAAAATCAGGAAATGCAATGACAAAATTTAAAGAAGTGTGCATCACAAAGAAATAACTGGATATCAGTTCATTTACTTCATCTGATGGTTAGAAAAACCAGAAATTTTGCTTTAAAATGCAAATCACTTAAATTTCTCTTCCATCCTAATAGCTGTGGGCTTCACTGCCTGCAATGGAGCTAGCATTTCTCTCTTTTCCTTATCACCTCAGTTTTCAATCTCTAAATGGCAATTAAACAAATAATTTAATAATTTAAACCAAGGATGGCCTCTTACATTCAAGAAATAAGAAAATCCCTTCCCTAGTGAGGGCAATGTTCCTGGAAAAAAACCAGAATCTCTCTACCAGCTAAAAACTCAACGTATCCAGGTTTTCAGCCTCTACCTGTGATGGCAAAAGTGTGAAGAGGGTCTTCACATCTGTGATAAATCATGATTCTTGCTTGTAGAGACTCTGGTTCTTCCCTGACATCCCTGTTCATGCTATAACTGTTAGCTCCAGGAAGTGGGAAATATGGAATCATAGAAACATGAAGTTGTAAGGGGCCTACAAGGCCATCAAATCGAATCCCCTGCTCAATGCAGGAACACAAATCAAAGCATTACCTGCCAGGTGTTTATCTAAGTTTTTCTTAAATGCCTCCAGGTTTGGAGCACTTGCCAACTCCTGAGGTAACTGGTTCCATTGTCGTACTGCTCTAACAGTTAGGAAGTTTTTCAAATGAAATCTGGCTTCCTTCAACTTGAGCCCATTGTTGTGTGTCCTGCACTCTGGGATCATCGAGAACAGATCTTGGCCCTCCTCTGTATGACAGCCTTTCAAATATTTGAAAAGTGCTATCATATAACCCCTCAGTCTTCTTTTCTCAAGGCTAAACATGCCCAGTTCTTTCAGCCTTTTCTGAAAAGTCTTGGTTTCGAGCCCCCTGATCATCCTTGTGTGAGAAATGCTCACACCCTTGTTACATAATACAGTAACCAGACAACCACAAATTCAAGCAGCTCTCCTTTATAAAAAAGCACTTTTGCAAAAGTGGGTGTCCTAACTAAGTAGATACACTCATCAATATAGATAGCTTGATATTTATTCCCTATTCCCATGGTCCCTCCCTTAGTTCCCCATTGGTAGGTACTCCAAGGTGTACAACCTATCCAGTACGCCTAAACCGATCATGTGAAGTCCCATCCCTGTTTACATCTTCCATTCCCTGTACTAACTAGACCCCAGACTCCTATTTATGTTTCTCCTTATTTGGTACATGTTCCCCTTTCCTTAACCTTCTTATGGTCATTCTTACTGTCCCATACATTTTCCTCAGTATTAGCTAGGCTTAATCGCTCAATCCTCTTGTCAGCACAATAGGGTACCTCCTTTATTTGTACTTTCCTCTTATAATTTCTCAAGACTTCCCTGAATTCCTTATGTCAGTTAAATAATTAACTGATTATTTTACCATGACCATTTACTTGATCATCCTGTCCTTGCAAAGATTTGCAAAAGCACATTTACTTTCCTCCTCTTCTCTCAGTCCCTTCTCTTCTTATTTCATAATTGCTGTCTTTTTCATTTTTCATTTTCCTTTATTGTTTCTGGTCTCAAAGCATGTTAATATTCCCTCTATTTCATTCAGAGTCTCCTTCTCTATTTCTGGTATTCCATATGTCACCTCTTATAATATAATCATGGGAACAAACACTCCCTGTTGAGCATTCTTATGCATCCACATAAAAGGGGTCCACATTGCATAATACGGCAACATATTATCCTGATTACTATTATCATTAGTGTCCCTAGAAAAAGTCACTTCAACCATCCCATATTTGGTAGCTAACTGGTCAGCCAGGAAAATGGATTCCATCCTTCTTCCATCCTTTCAGCTACCTCCTCTGTTTGGTTGATGTGCTCTTCAATTTGCTTCCCATAATCAGGGATGTACATATAACACGCCTTCCCAATTACCCAACACGTTCCTCCTTATGCAGCCAATATTATTTCCAATGCTTCCCTATTTTGTAGAGATAACTGACTCAAGTCACCGAGTTCCAATTTTATTAGCTCCAAGGTATCTCCTGTTTCGTTTGCTAATATTTCCACTACCGCTTGTATTCAGTACATGGCATGATTAAGGGGCCTTAGAAGATTGGACTGTAATCTTTGACCCACTGATGTTTCTGAGAAATATCTCTTTTATTTCTTCATCATGTTTTTGGTAATTCAGTTAAAGTTAGGAAGGAAGGCATTAGTTTGGCTATTAAAAATTGGGGCATTAATATTCATGTACAAATACAAATATCCCCACACAGCTGGACTTAACAAGGGGCCTGTCTCACATGTCCTCCGATGGCAGCAGACTCCCTTATACTTCCAATCACTCCTGGAGCCTTGCTCTCTTCCTGCTCACCTGGCCACTCCAGGCAGTGGGAGGGAGGATGAGTCTCCCTGCACAGCTCCTAAGTTGCTAGCCCAGCAGGAGGAGAGCGAAGCTCCAGGAGCCATTGGAGGGATGAACAAGGCTGCTGCCACCACCGGACACATGAGTGGACAGGCTGAAAGCAGGGGCTGGCCCCTTGTAGCCATCTCTAGTGGCTATGCAACAGTTCCCATTCCAATTGTTGGGCAGGATGATATAGGCTCTCTTTCCTCAAATAAAATAGTGTCCTTGCAATGCAGGAAACATATTGCTACATTGTTCTTTCATAATCCACTGCAAATAATATCCTGAGATATTTTGTTTCACTACATCATGGTCTCATGTTCCGTTTGACATTTGCTTTAATGTTTATTTTACAACTACTGTACCCTCTTTGTGGGCCTGTTCCTTTACACCCCCAACACCAGACTGGCACCAGGTCTTATTACCATATTTTTCAATTTATAAGATGACCCAAAGTATAAGACAACCACCCTTTTCTAACCCTAAATTAGAAAAAGCAGGGATCAAAGGGCTCCCTTTTTGCTAAGCTTGTGCCTTGGCTAAAGGCAAGGAAAGTGGCTGTCAAAGTGATTGCCACTTTTCCTTGCCTTTTGAGAAGGCATGGAGTTTAGCAAAAAGGAAGGGAGCAATGCCTCCCCTTTCTTTTTCCTAAGCCTCATGCCTTTGCAAAAGGCAGCTGTAAAGAGCTGCCTTCTGTGTATAAAACAACCTTCAATTTTTTTCTCAAATTATTTAAGGAAAAAGTGTCATTTTATATATTCGTGAAGGCTTTCACGGCCAGGATCTAATGGTTGTTGTGGATTTTTCGGGCTCTTTGGCCGTGTTCTGAAGGTTGTTCTTCCTAATGTTTCGCCAGTCTCTGTGGCCGGCATCTTCAGAGGACAGCACTCTGTGCTCACGTCATTTTATACATGGAAAAATACAGTACTTTAAGAAAGTCACTTGCAAGAGGTTCTTTAATAGTCCATGTAGATCTTGCCTGTAAGGCTTAATTAGCTAAGTAGAGTTTAAATGGGCACTCCGTTTAGCGACGAAACCGCATACCGACGATGTTTTTGCGATCGCTTTGCAATGTTCCCTATGGGGAAAAATCGCTTTGCAATGTTTCGCTTACCAATTATCGCAAAGCGATGATTTTTTAACAGCTGATCGGCGGTTCCAAAATGGCCACCCGGGTAAACAAATGGCTGCCCGCTGTGTTGCCTCGCTTTAGAGGCACCGAAAATGGCCACCGCAATGGAAGATTTTCGCTTAAGGTTAGTTTGCAAGCCCATAGGAACGCATTATACAGCAATGTTTTCGGTTAGCAGCGATTTTTGCTGCACGGATTAACATTGCTAAGCGAGGCACCACTGTATGTAACCCACTTGTAATGTGTATATACTCTTTTAGATTGGACCAATCCCCACCCTTCATCTTCCTCTGCCTGCAACAGTATGGACCCCGAGTACCATATATGGTATTAACTTCAAATACAATGATTACCACGATCAGTAATATTAGGTCTGCAAGGTGTCAATAAAGAGAAACTCTTGTCCAAACACTTTCCACCTCTGTGCTTCAGTCCAGTAACAATTATCACTTTGGTGTAAACCGTGCTGTTCTGCATATGTATCCATGCGATTCTGTCCTTATTCCAAGTTCTTGGGTGAGCTTTCTATTCCTTTTATCCCCATCTAACCTTTTTTTGGCTGTTCAGACTGCTGTCTCAGTGACTTGAAAGGGGCCTTCCCATTCAGGTTCCAATTTCCAGTTTTTCCATGACTTTATAAGCACCTACTGTCCTGGCTGTTACTTATGTACAACAAATTCCAAAGGTGGAGTTTGAGCCAAGAGCCCTTTAGAGCTGAGAAAAGAAAGAGAAGTGGACAGCCAGAGTACAGAAACTTAGAAACTTATCAGCTGTTTCAAATTGTGGACATTATAAAATGGCCATATAAAGTAGGCTGAACAACATTTCATATGGTGATATAACAATGTCTTTTCGGGGAGCAATAGGTAAACACCTTGTTCATGGTAATTTTGTTTCTTGTACCTGCTTTGCGAGCTGCTTTTTCAGTGTTCGGTTCATTTGCTCTAAACACCCTGAGGAAGGAGGGTGCCATGGTGTATGAAATTCCCATGTTGTTCCCACGTCTTCCATTATTTCCTGTAAGATTTCTGAGGTAAAATGACTCCCTTGATCTGAATCAATAATTTCTACTATTGCATACCGAGGAATTATCTGTTCTAATACAATTTTCACCCCTTCTGCAGCAGTGACTGACACTAGCGGATATGTTTCTACCCATCATATTTCAGTTTCCCTATAGGTGATAACTCTGTAAAATCTACGTGGATACTCTGGAAAGGACATAAATCTGGCAGCCTTGTGACTGTTTTCTCAAAACCCTCTTATTGACCTTGCATATTAAACAACCCATATTTGTTTGGCTACGATGTATACGGCAAGACAACCATATTTTCTGAGAACTAAACCACACATAGCTTGAATTCCCCAATGACTTCCTTAGTGCACGATATTCATAATCTGGTCGCAATGACCAGATAGGCGGGGTATAAATGGAATGAATGAATGAATGAATGAATGAATGAATGAATGAATGAATGAATGAATGAATAAATAAATAAATAAATAAATAAATAAATAAATAAATAAATAAATAAATAAATAAATAAATAAATAAATAAATTTGTCTCATGATTGGCTTTGATAACATCTGATGAACATCAGGGTGGATCTATTATAAATCATAGCTCTCTCTTCTTCCATGAATAAGATGCTCATTATCAACATCATTTCCCCCCCAAGTACATACATTTGGCCCTAGGAACGAATCTATTTGTTCTGCTAGTCCTTTTGAGTCTTTTATCAATGATTTCATGTCATTTTTAAAGCTTCATATCTCTGCACTGCTTAAGAGGGCATTCACAAATCCTACCTGATTAGGCCCCTTTGCTACTTCCTGCTCATCTGTTCCATCAGTGTTTGAAAGCTGCCTTCTCCTACATTTCCTCCTTCCCTTGTCCTTTCAAGGGGGAAAGGGAAAGTGCCTGATATCGTCTTTTAACAACTCAAGCTATCTTTCTACTTCTGTACATTGCTCTTGGGTTTCCTGAATTTCTTTCATTACATCCAAATCTTTGGGATAGATTCTGGTTGCTCTCCTCTTAATTTGTTTTAATTTGTCAGCATCCTTCTTGTAATGCCAGAACAGGACACAATACTCCAGATGAGGCCTAACAAGTGCTAAATAGAGGGGAACAATATAGTCTCCAAGTAGATTTCGACACTATACTTCTGTCAATGCAGCCTAAAGTAGCATTCGCCTTTTTGTAGCCAAATCACATTGTTTGCTCATATTCACCTTGTGATCTACAATGACTCCAAAATCCTTCTCGTTCATTGTATTAATGATTATCCTTGTCACCCTCCTCTGAACTTGTTCTAATTTGTTAGCATCCTTCTTGAAGTGTGATGTCCTAGGATTGATTTTGCCTGAGATTGATGTCAGGCTGACTGGCTTGTAGTTCCCAGGTTCCTCTTTTTTGCCCTTTTTGAAGATGGGGACAACATTAACCCTCCTCCAATCCTCTTGTACCTCACCTGTTTCCCATAATTTCAAGAAAATAATAGATAGCGGTTCTGAGAGTTCTTCAGCCAGTTCCTTCAGTACTCTTGGATGCAATTCATCTGACCCTGGAGATTTGAACTTGTTCAAGGTGGTAAGGTATTCCTTGAATAATTATTTAACTATCTCCAGCTGCAATCCTATCCCCCTCACTTGCACTTCCAATTTGTTTGGAAGTTTATAGCCTGTCTTATGGGAAAAGACGGAACTAAAATAGGAATTAAGCACCTCTGCATTTTTCTTTGTCCTCTATTATCATGTTTTCCTTTCCATTGCAGAGCTGTGCCTCTATGTCTTTTGTTCATCTTTTGCTACTCACATACCTGAAGAATGCTTTTTTATTGCTTTTAGTGTCCCTAGCCAACCTCAGATCATTCTTAGTTTTTGTCCTTCTAATGCCATCCCTGCATTTCCTTGCTACTTGTCTGTACTGTTCCTTGGTGGCTTAGCCTTCTTTCCACTTCCTGTACATGTCTCTTTTTTTGTTTCTAGGAACTCCCTGAGCTTTTTGTGAAGCCACACTGGCCTCTTTTTTTTTTTTTTTTGCTGCCTCCCCCTTTTTTTCTTGTTGGAATTGTTTGTAGTTGTGCCTTTAGAATTTCTTTTTTTAGAAGCTCCCACCCTTCTTGGACTCCTTTTCTTGTTAGGATCTCCTGCCATGGGACCTTACTTATCCTTGTTCTGAGATTATTAAAATTGTTTTTTTTAAAAAAAAAATCCAGCAGACCTGTGTGGCTACACTCTGCTTTTGTTTCCTTTGAAATCAAGAATTATAGAAGAGCATGGTCACTTTCACCTAGAGTTCCGCTTACTGACACTTCCCCCACAAAGTCAGCTTTGTTGGTCAGAATCAAATCAAGGATGGTGAATCTTCTAGTTTCTTTCTCCACTTTTTGTAGGAGGAAATTATCAGCCACCCAAGCCAGGAATTTCTTGGAAGGGCCAAACTTGGCAGAATTTGCCTCCCAACATATGTCTGGATAATTGAAATCTCCCATCACTACTACGTTGTGTCTCTTTGAAAACCATGCAATTTGTTTTTCAAAAGTTTCATTTGCTTCCTCTCTTTAATTGTATGGTAGGTAGTAGACTCTAACTACCAAGTGCCTTTTAGTTTTTTGCCCCAACTAGATTGATCCAAATGCTCTCGATGGGAAAAAGCAAAATATTGTGACACTTCAAAGACTAAGGGATGGATTGCTATGTGATCTATGGATCAAAGTCCACTTCTTCAGAAACATGGGCTCAAATCCAGGAATAAGTCACAACTACACTAGGGTTATGAATTAATTGTTATATCTCATTTGGATTACTGTAACATGCATCATGTGGGGCTGCCTTTGGAAAGTGTTCGTAAAGTCCGAAAGGTCAAAAATGCTGCAACCAGATTGTTAACTGGGGCTGGTTACAGAGAACATATCACTCCCCTGTTACAACAGGTCTACTGTCTGTTGATCCACAGGTCCACTGGCTGTCAATCCATTTCTGGGCACACATTTCTGGTGGACCAGCATTCCTACCTTTGGGAGGAATGCTGGGGGAGTTTGGCCTTGCAGGACTGTGCCCTTGCTGCTTCTGGCTGCCCCACCCCACCCTCAACATCAGCCACCTGGCTTGGAAGGGAGAAGGGCCTATGCCAGGGCCCTGCTGGAGCAGCATTCCTGCCTTTAGGGGAGTCTTCTTTGTCATCTGCCATCCCTCAGACACTGGGTAAGAGACAGTGTCCTGGGAGAGTTTGGCCTGGACTCCCTTGGCCTTGCAGGACTGGGCCCTTGCTGCTTGGTATGCTTCTGAACTGTGGCTGATGAAGCGAGAGGGGAGACGGCTGGAGCGCAGGTGGAGGACGTCCTGCTGGGAGTCTGATCAAACATGACTTAGAGCCCATTATCGGGCCTATTTTGTGGCAATATGGCTGGCAAAATGGTAGTATTTCTCCAGCAGTATTGCTTCCTCAGAATGTCGTCCAGCAGAGCTGTTCCACGTGGTCCGGGATCTTCTTCAACTGGGAAATCCGGTGGAGGTCCCGGACTGCTTATCAGCTCACTGTGATGACTTTGTCATTCATTTTGAGGGGAATATTGCTCAGATTCACAATGGGTTAAACTCCACCGTTACTGCAAAATCAGGGGATGTGTCCAGTGTACCGTGCTTAGATCAAATATTAATGGATTAGTTTCAATTGCTGAGACCTGGGGATGTGGACAGGGTGCTTGGAGCTGTCCATTCTACCACCACCCCGCTTGACCCTTGCCCATCTTGGCTAATTGGCAGATCTGCCAGGGGGGTTCGCACCTGGGTCCAGGAGGCCGTGAACGCCTCTTTGAGAGAGGGAGTGGTCCCTACCACCTTGAAAGAGGCGGTAATTCGTCCACTCCTTAAAAAGCCTAACCTGGACCCAAGGTTGGTGGTTAACTACCGACTGTAACAGCCACCTTATACCTCACAAAGGGGCCGTTACGTTACACTCAATCACTCTTCGTTTCCACTGCCACCAACCATTCCCTCAAATAAAGCTTCAGGCCAAAGTGTGATTTCAAAATAAAAACTTATGTTTATTGTGTACAAACAAAAGGAATGGTAAATCACTTGAATATAAATAATAAAGCAATCACTATAATAATATAACAATCACACACACACTCTCACAGACCCTCACTATATAGCACAGTTCTTATCTCACAGTATCTCCAAGCCCTAACCGTCCCTATCTCAAAGCCCTATCTCAAAGCCCTATCTCAAAGCCCTATCTGGCCCTATCTGAATCACTCACACCATTCACCCCCCTTAGATACAACAGCTCCACCCCTTATGTCCCACCCTCCATCACGCCATTGGTAGATGACACACAGCTTCAGCAGTGATGGGCAGGTGATGTCATAGCTGTATGTAACACTGACCAGTGGCGAACCTCCCTTATTTGAGCAAAATGTTGGAGCGGGTTGTGGCTGGGAAACTCCAGGCGCTGCCGGATGAAACAGACTTTCTGGATCCATTTCAACCGGGGCTCAGGCCAGGTTTTGGCATGGAGACTGCCTTGGTCACCCTCTACGATGACCTTTGCTGGGAGAGAGACTGGGGGAGTGTGACCCTGTTGATACTCCTGGTCCTCTCAGCGGCTTTCGACACCATCGACCATGGTGTCCTTCTGGATAGGCTGGCTGGGTTGGGAGTTGGGGGCACTGCTTTACAGTGGTTCCGCTCCTTCGTGGCTGACCGTGTCCAGAGGGTGGTGCTGGGGGACAGTTGCTCTGCTCCATGGTGTTTTCCTTGCACTGTATGGGGTTACACCCCCCTTAGGGACAGGGTCCACAGCCTGGGGGTGTTTCTGGACCCCAGTCTAACTTTGGAAGCCCAGGTGGACTTGGTGTCCAGGGGCACCTTCCTTCAGCTGTGGAAATTGTACCAGCTACAGCCCAACCTGGATGAGCAGAGTATCACGACAGTTACACACGCACTGGTAACATCTCGTATAGATTATTGCAATGTGCTCTACGTGGGGCTGCCTTTGAAGATGGTCCAGCGACTGCAAATGGTCCAGAATCGAGCTGCACGGCTGGGGAGTGGTGGGGCTGCTAGGGGACATACAGTATCAAGCCTATTCTGATTAAATTACATTGGTTACCACTTGCTGCCCAGGCCCAATTCAAAGTGCTTGTTTTGACATATAAAGCCCTAAACGGTTTGGGCCCTGGATACCTGAAGGACCACCTCCTTCCATATGAACCTACCCGGCAGTTAAGATCTAGCCACGGGGCCCTTTTGAAAGAGCTGTCCCTCAAGGAGGTAAGAGGGACGGCTTGTAAACAAAGGGCCTTTTCGGCAGCTGCCCCAGACTATGGAACGCCCTGCCGACTGAGATTCATATGGCACCAATGCTGATGACATTTTGGCGCCAGGTCAAAACCTTCCTGTTCCAGAAGGCTATTAATTGAAATAACATCAACTGTGGGTCCTGATGACAATTTTTAGAGTATCTATTTTAATTGTATTTTTAATATATTTCAATTGTTGTAAGCCACACAGAGACCTTTGGGTAGAGTGGGCTGCATATAAGATAAATAAATAAATAAATAAATAAATAAATAAATAAATAAATAAATAAATAAATAAATAAATAAATAAATAAATAAATAAATAAATAAATTCATTCAAAGTACTGGTTTTGACCTATAAGTCCTAAATGGCTTGGGTCCAAGCTATTCCTTCTATGAGACTCCCTGTGCATTAAGATAATCAGGAGGGGTCTTTCTCTCAGTCCCACCACCTCACAGGTGCACTTGGTGGGGACATGGGAGAGGGCTTTCTCTGTTGCTCCTCCCAGACTCTGGAATGCCCTCCCACTGGAATGTAGGCAGGCCTCATCTTTGCTGTTCTTCTGAAAGCAGGCAAAGACCTTTTTCTTCAAACAGGCTTTTCCTTAATGACTGGTGGTCTGAAGAGGGGTTTTAATTGGAGCGTTGTGCTCTGTTGTTTTAAATGTGTTTTAGTATTGATCTTAGTTACCATTTTAATATAATACTTGTTTAATTCCTTTTTTTAAATTTGTATATTTACTACTTTTAGGTTTTAAGTACTGTTTTCATGATGTAAGCCACGCTGGGTCTTTTTGGGGAGAAAGGAATGACAAGGATATTTTAAATAAATAAAATTACTAAATAAAATAAAATTAAACTTATGGAAGAGTTAACTCAAACTCCCAGTGATTCAGTGGGCCTATTCTAGTGATGACTCACTGCTGGGTTGTTGTGGGTTTTTTGGGGTCTTTGGCCATGTTCTGAAGGTTGTTCTCACTAACATTTCACCAGTCTCTGTGGCCAGCATCTTCAGAGGACAGCACTCAATGCTGGGCTTCAGGCATGGTCTGCAAATATTTGTTATACATATACCCATGACCAGGTGAGGATACTGATAGTAGGCAATGGTTTAACACAGGAATGGGAGCATCTAGCTGTTAATTACAAGTCCTAGCCAAGATATTAGCGAAGGCTTTCACGGCCAGGATCTAATGGTTGTTCTGGTTTTTTCGGGCTCTTTGGCCGTGTTCTGAAGGTTGTTCTTCCTGACGTTTCACCAGTCTCTGTGGCCGGCATCTTCAGAGGACAGCACAAGTTGCCGGCCACAGAGACTGGCGAAACATCAGGAAGAACAACCTTCAGAACATGGCCAAAGAGCCCGAAAAACCCAGAACAACCTAGCCAAGATGATAATCCATATGCACCCTAGACGCTGCTATCACAGTAATGCTAAAACACAGGAATGCCTAGGACAAAGCTTAGTGTCTGTTGAGAGAGATAACAATTTTATATCAGTCTGATGATGGCTGCAATCCTGTAACTTTGTTATGCAAAAGGCATAATATTCAGCTGGTATTTCCTAGCTGACAATTAACAAGTCCCTGCTGGGATTTTTGAGTGAACAACAAGCCAGTGGGTGTCCATGCCCCCAAGAAACCCAGTGTAGACAAGTTAATTGTCAGCTAGGAATGTTATAACGTTTGGGTAAGAAAGCAATAGGTTTTCAGCCACTTAGATATTAACAAGACATGTAGCACATTAAGAATCCTTGATATCTTCTGTGAGTCATAGATATGCACTGAAAGTTACGTAGTCCATTTCTGTCATCTGCTCCTCGAGTCTCCATTTATAATTTCTTTTCTTTTACAATAACTTTCTTTGAGCTTGATAGCAGAGTGTCCTGGGAAGTTGAAGTGTTCTGAAGCTGTTTTCTCTGTGCTGCCATTCTTGACATCCAATTTTTGTCCATTTGTTTTTTTACACACAGATAGACCTGTTTGTCTTATGGAAACATTAGAGGGGTGCTACTGTCAGAAGATGACACAACAACAGCGTAGTTTCAATCCTCTTTTACTAATTCTTTTCCAGGCCATACCACGGCCATCCTTCCTTATTCTTTACACTTATTTGTAGATTTCAGTGTTATATTATTTTATGAAACAGTGGCACTTCTGTTATCTTCTTCCAAGCCCTATTCCCACCCCTCATTTTGGCCTTAGTTTTTTAGATTATGTTTTATTTTAATTTCAGCCTGTGTTACTTAGTGTGTGTTTTTATGTCTTTGCAGACTTAGTATTAGTTCAAAAACAACACATGTAAATCACAGACATCACTACAGTGTAGAAAAGTAGCACATCTAGTAACTAACTCAAAGCATGTTAAAGCAACTAGGAAAGAAGGCAAGCACTAAAATCCCTGATTCTATCAGCATTAGGTTTATCAGGAACCCTCAGCGCTGAAGCGGTTGTGATGCCCTCAGATTTCAAGTAACTATGTAAAGAAACAAAATCTGTTGTTCTAAAGGGAGAGTTTTAAATTGACTAGAATTTAATTAAACAATTTATAAATTTATTAATCAATCAATTAATTAATTAATTTCTAAACTGCTCATCTGGCAACCCAAGCCACTCTGGATGGTTTACAAAATGCCATAAAATAAAATATAAAGACAAACAATACAAAGCAGACAATACAATAAAATAATCTATACAATATCAACAGATAAAAACAATAGCAATAGAATATTACATTAAAATAAAGAATAAAGAAAGCATTTGGATATATTTGTCTAGAGTATGGTGGGAGTAATCCTTTCTGGGTAGACTACCATTTCTCTAAAATGTTATACTTTTCCATTAAATAGAAACGGTTACATCAGTTGGATTTTCCCAAGAAAAATCAAGAGTAGATATGAAGATTTAGATTCTGAATTTTGATTTGGGCCTAAATTAGATCAGATCAGAACTGTATCAGTCTGAACCAAATCAGGCCTGAATCTAAAGCTCTGAATTTGATAGTGAACCAAATAAGTAGTTCTGCAAGACCTTGCATAGCCCTATTTTGCCAGTCACCGACAATTATAGTTCATTATCTTTCTGATAAGAATGGGGTAACTAAGATATATTTTAAAGGCAATAAAACAAGCAGTCACAAAATTATTTGGGAGCTGTAATTAGTAACATTTTCTAGTTATTTTCAAATTTTACTTTCAAGCATTATTTTATGGCATTTCAACATACAGTGGACTGTTGACTTACAGATGGCTTGACTTACAAACTTTTTGAGTTACAGACTTCTCTGGCCGCAAAATTTAGGTTTGACTTGCAAACTGAGATTTGACTTACAGACCAGAAAAAAACCAAAATGGAACAAAAACGGCCTGTTACAGGATTAATCGATTTTCAATGCACTGTAGGTCAATGGAGACTTGACTTACAGACTTTTTGACTTGAGAACCACCTTCCAATACGGATTAAGTTCTCAAGTCAAGACCCCACTGTAATTGTATGTTTTAGACCAATGTCTGAAAACCTGTTGCTCAGCAGAGTAAATAATAACCAGATTAGGCCCATTTGAATCAATGGAACTATGAAGATGTTGATTCTCCCAATCCCCACTGAGTCAATGGATCTTCTATGGTGTAATTTACTACATTAAACAATACGGATTCAGCCCATGTGTTTCCGGTTGTGGCAACGACAGTACTGTTTTGTTTTATCCTTTGCATCTTTGTGCACCTTTTCAAGACACACTATTTTCAACATGTAGAGTTGTCTACTAGAGGGAAATTGGAGATCATTTTTCTCTGCCATGATGCTAAAGACAACATTAAAAGTTAATCACACAATAGGGGACAGATTACTTTTAGGAAGATGCAACAGTAAGTAATGGCATCCTGACCTGCTGGACCTATGAGAATTAGAAATGCAACGAGACATTAAAAAAAATCTACACTCTGTATTATATTACAATTTTTAATAATCACCTTTTAGATTAAATTCCTTTTTAATGTTTGTTTCAGTACAGATGTTCAGACAGAGGTAGATGTGTTTTGAATGAAGTTAAATTGACTTATGGGTGGAACTGAGCTCAGAGAAGCTCCTTTTAAGGTCCTTACAGTCTGATACCTATTTGAGATTGTAGGACTTGTAGTCTGAAAGGTTACCTTTCCAAGCTCTGGAGGGGACACACAGAGCAGTGACACAATGCAAAAATAATATGTGTCTGACTATCCCTTGCATATATATTGACACTGAATAGAGTAGAAAAGCTTAGTTTGTTCAGATAATGTGGGATGGTTCTATGGAATGTATGAATGCATATAAAGCCATGTGGATGTTTTACAGGACCTCATAGAGACTTTCATAAGATGTTTTTCCTCCAAGTTTTATATACTTGTGCTATTCTGTGTTCTGTAGGATTTCAATAATGGTTTAATAACCTTTATGAACTCCATGAATCACAGTTGCATTCACATGAAGTCTTCTTCAGGTGCTCCATTTTAAGCACATAAATAGTTAAATACCTAATTCATGCATCTTCAATAATAAATTAGGCGCACTGACAGTTAAAGATATCCATAAATCTTTCCCAGATTGCTGCGCTGAAGATTAGTCTTCCTGTTCCAGGACTGACCATTTTTAGTTTGTTTTTGCTTTTTTAAACTTTACATCTATCTTACCAAGCAGCTGATAATTGCAGCTTTTATAGATGAACATATTAACCTATTAAACTCAGTGATGGATTAACTGTTATGCTTACTACTCCACAGAGCAGGCTCGGCCTACTTTGTGCACCTGCTGTGATCTAATTATGTGGGATTTTCCAGTGCAATCTTTTGTTCCTCTTGCTTGCTGCCTAGAACCATACTACTGCATCTTCTTGCATGGTAGCTGCTTGTTTCCTCTAGAGACAGGAATGCTGTGTAATTTTTCCCTGTCCCCCCCCCAAAATGTACAATTCAAAGCACATGCTGCAGATAATGCAGATTATTTTGAGGCCCCAGACTTGCATCATAGGGCAATGCATGTTCATTTCCTCTTTTTCTTCTTCTTCTCCCTCTCATTAAAGCTGTGTATTTGTTGCAATGATATTCAAAAGCATGAAACCCAGAGTTGTGTTTTGATTGCATATACCAATTTCCACTCCCAGTCTTTCTGTCTTCAGTGGAGATATGCTATATTGATGTATTTTTAATTCACTACTTTGATTATCAATATTGGCCCAAGAAAAATGTGGTAGAAGCAAATCCAGCTAAAGTTCTTCTCTGGTGTGTTGTTGTTGTTTAGTCGCCTAGTCATGTCCAACTCTTCGTGACCTCATGGACCAGAGCATGCCAGGCCCTCCTGTCTTCCCCTGCCTCCCAGAGTTTGGCCAAACTAATGTTGGTAGCTTTGGTGACACTGTCCAACCATTTTGTCCCCTTCTCCTCTTGCCCTCACACTTTCCCAGAAGTGTCTTTTCCAGGGAGTCTTCTCTTCTCATGAGATGGCCAAAGTAGTGGAGCCTCAGCTTCAGGATCTGTCCTTCCAGTGAGCACTCAGGGTTGATTTCTTTTGGAATGGATGGGCCTGTTCTCAGGGGAATATCAAGAGCCTCCTTCAACACCACAATTCAAAAGCATCAATTCTTCGGCGGTCAGCTTTTTTTATGGTCCAGCTCTCACTTCCATACATCACTTTAGAAAAAAACATAGCTTTGACTATGCGGACCTTTGTCGGCAAGGTGATGTCTCTGCTTTTTAAGATGCTGTTCAAGTTTGTCATAGTTTTCCTCCCTTTCCTCTGCTGCTGATCATGGAGCTCAAGAAAGTAAAATCTGTCACTGCCTCCATATCTTCCCCTTCTATTTGCCATGAGGTGATGGGACCAGTGGCCATGATCTTAGTTTTTTATGTTGAGCTTCAGACTATTTCTTGCACTCTCCTCTTTCACCCTCATTAAGAGGTTCTTTAATTCTTCCTCACTTTCTGCCATCAGAGTGCTATCATCTGCATATCGGAGGTTGTTGATATTTCTTCCGGCAATCTTAATTCTGGTTTGGGATTCCTCCAGTCTGGCCTTTTGCATGTTGTATAAATTGAATAATCTGGGAGACAATATACAGCCTTGTCGTACTCCTTTCCCAATTTTGAACAAATCAGTGTTTCCATATCCAGTTCTAACTGTTGCTTCCTGCCCCACATATAGGTTTCTCAGGAGGTAGATAAGGTGATCAGGCACTCCCATTTCTTTAAGGACTTGCCATAGTTTGCTGTGGTCTACACAGTCAAAGGCTTTTGCATAGTCAATAAAGAAGAAGTAGGTGTTTTTCTGGAACTCTCTGGCTTTCTCCATAATCCAGCGCATGTTAGCAATTTGGTCTCGAGTTCCTCTGCCCCTTCGAAATCCAGCTTGTACTTTTGGGAGTTCTCGGTCCACATACTGCTGAAGCCTGCCTAGGATGATTTTGAGCATAACCTTGCTAGTGTATGAAATGAGTGCAATTGTCCGGTAGTTGGGGCATTCTTTGGCACTGCCCTTCTTTGGGATTGGGATGTAGACTGATCTTTTCCAATCCTCTGCCCCTGCTGAGTTTCCCAAACTTGCTGGCATATTGAGTGTAGAGGGTGTAAAAGGAACATAATTCATATGGACTTGAACTATTATTTACAACTTCCTATATTTTTCATTTGAATAGAGGAGCACCCTTCTAATTTACCACAGTTCCATTGCCCCCCCAACCCTGGAATAAAGACGAGAGACAAGTATTATGGATTAAAACACGGGCCACACTTTATTGGTAATCATTCAGAAAAGTTTGCCAAACAATTGGCAAGGGGGGGGGGATGCTGTAGTGCGGAATCAGATAAATCCATAATCATATGGGTGAGTCCCCAGTCCAAGGTTCTCATGGTCTTAAGGACAGCAGGAACCCATCTGGCCACTAATAAACATCCCCAGACCTTGAGCCATCTTTACTTGATGACTGTTGGTCTGGAAGTGATGCAGCACATCTTTCCCATCCAGGTGCTGTAATTGCACAATCTGCAGCCCTGGGTGGTCCGATGCGCTGTTAACTTACCTGATCTTAAAGTGGGACTCACTAAAAATGCCTGTTTTATCTGCACTACCCACCAGTACAACCGGATTTCCACCATAAAATGCCAACAACGCTTACCAGTGTGGGATAGGCAAAAATCACCCCCATCCACGTGCCAATCAGGATGAAGGTCAAAAATTCCTATCCGGCCCCTAAAAGGTGACCAGAAAAACTCACACTAGTATAGGTTAGAAAAAGAAGAGGACGGTTAGCGAGAATGCCCCTTATGTAGCCAGGGATATTGTCCCATTCTTTGCACAAGTCTCCTGAGACCTTGAAGGTCTTGTGCCATCCGTGGGGGGAGGCAAAGCTCAGTTGCGCCACCCAAAGCCTCATCGGCTTGGCAGTGACTTTGTCATTTGGCACATGAACTACATTCTAGTGACCAGCTTTTGTTTTCCTCTTCAGGAATTGCATGCCATTCTTTAATTAATTCACAAAACTCTCCCTCCCTCCAGCCGCATGCACCCCCTTTCGCCCCCATGTTTTCTACAATCAGCCACCCAGACTGACCACTTTCAAATGCTTCTACATTACTTTTTCTCCACCCTAGTTCCCCCAAACAACCTTTCAAGTGTGATTGGCTGAGCTAAAGAGCGAATGAGAGGCCAGATGCTGAAGTCGTCCATTACAGAGGCAATCAAACATACCAATTTACTTTTCATTTTCCTTTTGATGATCTATATCCAAATGCCCCACTCCAGTTGAGACATTTATTCCCCTAATCCTAAAACAAGAAAATGTCAGCTTTACTTTATTTCTAATGTTGTACCTGAGATTGCCCTACTTTTGGCACATCATGAGAACAGAGGAAAAGACAATAATGCTGGGAAAGGTTGAAGGCAACAGGAAAAGAGGAGGACCAAATATGAAATAGATTGACTCCATAAAGGAAATACAGTAATAGGCTTCAGTTTGCAAGAGCTCAACAGGGTATTTTGGAGATCTCACATTCATAGGGTTCCCATATGTTGGGGGTGATTTGACAAAACACAACAAGAAGTATACAAATATATAATCTTTATTGAGGTTTGTTTAAGCTGTTCTGAAATGTTCCATGCACATAAAATCCTTTTTCCCATTAGAGAAGCATAGCAATAACACACCTTGGTTCTAACTTCAAGTCAGTTTTATCTGTTCTGTATTCATGTACTAGCAACTGTAATTCATTCTGACCATTACAACCACTTTTACAAATATTGCTACTAGTTGCCTATTAATGAACTGAACATATAAAGGGCAATTGAATTCACGTAGCCAAAGTTCCAGGTTAACTGAACCAAGAGCAAATGAGATCAGAATTCAACAATAATAAGGAGATGGGCATTTTTAGAGCTGAGAGCATGTACCTACTCCCCTGGGACTATTCCTCAATGAATAGATTGAGATTTACTTATGAATAGGTATTTACAAGATTGCCCTGTTAATTAGATATCTCCTGTCTCAAAGAGGAAATTTGGCCTCCTCCTCATCTCTTCTGGGAAGTGGCAGAATTCAACAATCTACAAAATCCCCCATGACCATCTTTTCTTTGAGTCTGTCACTACAGATTCCATGGCTCAAACAAAGCTCAGTGGTTTGGGTGTCTGGCTACAGAGCGAGAGGCTGGGAGTTCAATTCCCCACTGTACCTTTTTGACATGGGCTGGACTCATAGGGATCCAGAGGGTCCCTTCCAGCTCTGTAGTTCCAAGAATTGCTTCCAAAGGAAGGATTTATATTGACTGCATGGCTTCAGTGACATAGCATACTTCCTAATGGTCCCCCTTCTCTGTGTCACAGGCCTCCATCGACTTTCCTCCTACATTTGGAGCTCTTCCTCCTTGTTGGAGGAAGCTCCCATCTGTTGCTTTCCCAGGACAGTCTTCCTTGCTTTACCCAAAACCATGTCATTTGCCCTGCCTTATAGAGTGAACATTGTGCAGAGCCATAACGGCATTTCTATCTATTAGTCAATTTTTACTTCAAATGGTTCATGCAAAAAGATGTCAAGTTCTTCTGAGCAGGAGATATTTTCATTGAAAGAAGACTTTCGCAGGTGTCCTCTCCAGCACCAACTTTACTAGGCAGTGCGGTGGTTTAAATCAGATTTTTTAAAAATATTTTATTTTATTTTATTTTTTTATTAGATTTATATACCACCCATCTAGAACGTGTCTACTCTGGGCGGTTTCCATATAACATAAAAATAAACTAAGGTAAAATCCAGATTAATCACAGAGTCCAAGATGGGAAAGGAAGAAAACAAGGAAAAAGAAGAAAGAGAGAGAGAGAAAGAAAAAGAAAAGAGGAGATAGGTTAGGTAATGGCTGTAGGGAAGGCCTGCCTGTACAGCCATGTCTTTAAGTTAGCCTTGAAGGCCCTCAGCGAGGGAGTCAGGTGGATCTCTACAGGTAAGTTGTTCCATAGGCGAGGGGCCACTGCCAAGAAGGCCCAATTTCTAGTTTTTTCCCACTGGGCCTCTCTTGGTGTTAGATCCCTCAGCCGCCCAACCTGACTGGAATGGGTGATACAGGTAGAACTGGGTGGAAGAAGGCGCTCTGCCAGGTATTGAGGGCCTAAACCATTAAGGGCTTTGTATGTAATGATTAGCACCTTGAAACCAATGCAGAAGTGGATAAGTAGCCAGTGTAAGGTGGCCAAGGTAGGGAAAATATGGTGAAATCTTTTCACCCTGTTAATAGCCTGGCTGCCATGTTCTGGACCATCTGGAGCTTCTGCATCAGTATCAATGTATTGAGTGTTACAGTAGTCTATTCTTGATACTACAAGTGCATGGACCAGTGTGGTGAGCACCCCCGCGTCTAGATAGGGACACAGCTGGGTGATCTGCCGGAGATGTAAATGGGCAGACCAAACAACGGACGCTACTTGGGTCTCCATGGTAAGCATCTGGTCAAGATGGAGCCCCAAACTGTGAACTGAATTCTTTGTGGTGAGAGTCACCCCCCAAAAAAGAGAGGGTGTTCCCCAAACCAATGACATTGAGGCCATGCGCCTGCAGCATTTCCATCTTGTCCGGGTTCAACCTTAGTCCATTTGACAGCATCCATTGCAGAATAGCCTCCAGGCAGTGCCCAAGTGATGGAACAGCATCCATTGCAGATGGGAAAAAGGAGATGTAGAACCGGGTGTTATCAGCATATTGATGACACCAAACTCTACGTTCCCAGATGACCCCACCCCAGCGGCCTCATATAGATGTTAAACAGCATTGGAGAGATGATCAGACCCTGCGGGACCCTACAAATGTGGGACAATGGGGCTGATACATTCTCCCCAGGCTGAACACTCTGGGGATGACCCTCCAAGAAGGCCTGGAGCCAAGTGAGAGCAAGGCCATCTTGTAGGAGAGAAAAGAGCTTGATCATTAGGAAAATGCATGCTCCTTAATGTCGACTTTGACCTTATTGTCATTCCTTTAATATGGTTGCTACTTTTCTACTTAACATGTATATTTGAATTGTGAATTATTAATTATTATTTTTAAGTACTTCCAGTTCTTCATTTAATGTTTCATTACAAGACTTGGAGAGCCTCCCCAGGAGGATACCATGGGCAACGGTATCAAATGCGGCTGAGATATCAAGGAAGAAGAACAAGGACATTTTGGCCCTATCGGTCTCCCTGCAGGGCAACCAATGCCATTTCTGTGCCATACTGTGGCTTGATACCTGACTGAAATGGATCCAGGGCATCAGTTTCATCCAAGAGAGCCTGAAGCTGGTCAGTCACCACCCTCTCAACTACCTTGCTAAGAAAAGAAACATTGTCGACAGGCTTATAATTGCCAATGTTCTCCGCTGCCAAGCTCGGTGTCTTTCTAATGGGCCTAATGAGCATTTCCTTAAGGGCAAGAGGAACCTTGCCCTCAAGAAGAGACTCATTTATTATTTCAGTTTAATGATTTGATGACAGGTAACCTCACATCAACTTCTTTGATAGCATCTGAAATTATTTCTGATACATCAGGGCATCACTGAAAAAATAACTAGAAAGACTAGTTGAAGGAGAAGGGATTGATACGGATATGGCTGAACAATAACAGGCCCCAAAAGCTCGGAAATAACCTGACAGCTGACAGTGATACTGTGATGGAGATGCGAATATCTCTGTACTATGTATTATTTCTGTAGACCTCTTCACTGCAAAACATACCTCCTGTCAAAGGTTATATCTTCCACACTAAACAAGCAATCCTTTTTTTTCTGAATGTCCACTGGAAATTCTTTTTTCTTCTTTTAATTGAGAAGGAATATTACTTCATCATATTATACTGACTTATTATTATCTTGGTATACCTGGGAAACACTAATCGGCTGACAGCCTTTCGTAGCTGAAAAAGAAACTTGCTTCTCCAGGGCCAACTCTCACTTTTCTTTTTTAAAGTAAGCACGTGTACTTCTGCATGCATTCATCACACTTAGGACTGCAGGTGCATTTTCCTCTATCAGCAGGTATAGCTGCCTACAATAGTTGAACTGGGGAAAAACTGGAAAATGTTAATTTTCTTTTTTGTTTTTCCCAGAATGTAACATTAGGATGCTAGCATCTCTGATGTTTAACATACAATCATGGCCAAAAAATATTGGCACCCTTGGAATTCTGTCAGAAAATGCAACCCTTCTCTCAGAAAATTGTTGCAGTTGCAAATGTTTTGGTACTCACATGTTCATTTCTTTGGTTTGTGGTGGAAAAACACAAAAACACAGAGAAGAAAAGTCAAATCGGATACAATCCCACACAGAAACTCAAAAATGCACTGGCTAGAATTATTGACACCCTTAACTAAATATTTAGTAGCACCCCCTTTGGAAAAAAAATAACTGAAATCAGTCGCTTCCTGTAACAATGAATGAGTTTCTTACACCTCTGTATTGGAATTTTGGACCACTCTTCTTTTGCAAACTGCTCCAGGGCCTTCAGATTTGACACTGGCCGCTACATTGTGCCCCCAAATTCTTGGTAATCATCACATTTCATGATACGATTCACACAGTCAAGGCATTCAATGTCCACAGTAAGTTCTCCCAGAAGGACTGTGGTTTTGTCACATATGTTTTGGCATACTCTAGTCTTGATTTTTTATCCCTTGTGACATATCCTCCAGCCCCCAACCCCTTTCTTCTCCCTTCATTAGAAGAAGCTTGACTGAAACAAGGCTGGTTGCAATCCCTGAGGTTTTGGTGGAAAGGGATTCTGTTTGGTTTGCACCGCCCTACAGGGATGTTTGATGGTGTTTGATGGCCTGCCAGAGATCTCTCTGCTGATCACCTCATAAAGTTCCATTTATTCACTGGCCCTACTCTAGCTGGTACTACTGGATTTATTGCCCCATAGCAGTTATAGCACTCTTTGGGTAGTTTACAATTTAATTATGCAGGCACCACAGTGCCTGCCCCCCAGCAAACTGGGTACTCAAATTCCTGACCCTAGAAGGATTCAAGGCTGAGTCAACCTTGAGCTGGCTACTTGAACATGATGAGATCAAAGGTTGTGAGCAGAGTCTTGCCTTGCAGTACTGCAGTTTTACCACTGTGTCAGAAGACTCTTATAAATCAGTCAAGTTTAATGGGACAGTTTACAGTATGTGGTGATCAATAATCTTATTTTCTGTCACAACATAAAGGTGGCATCTACATCATATAATTTCTTATTGTAAGATGTTTGATGGTGTGTAGAGTAAGACTGGGCTAATCTTAATCTACACAATTTTTGGCCGCCTCATTAACATTATCATACTGCTTCTAGAACACTTATGTAGACTAGGAATAATGGGAATTTCAGTGTGTGTGTGTCTGTTTCCCACTTGCAGGCTTCATAAAGATATCCAGCTTTCAGTGGAGGCATATTTCAGGGACAGCTACTTCAGCAACAGCTTGCAAGGCCAGTTTTTTTTTTTCTGGCTTTATTTCCCAAATTTTCAAGTTACCTAAGAGCTCCTTAATGGTTAATCCATCTCTCCAGCTCCGTTTGTTGTCATGCTAGATCCTTCTAAAAGTGAATGGCAACAATTCAAAACTCTTGGTTGTTCATTCCTAGGAAAACATATGGAGGCAATCACCACATTGTGCTATTATGAAATCACATTGATATGGCGTATAAGTGTTAAAAGATTTGGTATGTGTTAAAAGACATACTGGAAATTTTTCGAGAGAGACAATCTTGTGTAATCAGTCAAAACACTTTTTCACTCTGAACCACAGCAAATAGCTAGAAATCACTGTCATTCTACATAACAGTTTAGGAAGCTCAAACAAGCAAATAAACAGAATGTGTCTGTATATAAGCAGGATGTGGCCACCTCTCTCAACATGACCAATAGAAATGACACAACAAATGTAAAGTGAATTAGAGGAGAAACATTTCTTCAGATATGACTATAGAGCAGGGAAAACATGGTTTGATGCACTGTGACTCACAGTTTATCAAATTGGGCTTCTCAGGTGAAATCACAATTCAGACAACACTTTGCAGGACTCAGCAGGGCAAATAGCTTGATTTGCACAGAGCTCCAACAACAGAAGCTGCTTTAAGGTGCTAATTGGCAATTTCCACCACCGCCCTCTCTCTTTTTAAATGTGGGTCTCCTAAGTGCCCTAGTGGCACTGTATTCCAGTGCTGAGTTGAAATTCTCTATGAGGTGCAATAAAATCGAGAGGAACTGACACCCCAAAACTGCCCCTTTCCATTGCATTAGATGACCACGCTAGATTAAAAGCAGACAAAAGTACCGACAAGCTGATCAGAACAAATTTAAACCACTTCTGCTGGCTGAAAAAAAATGATGTAATTCTACAAGGGGCTTCGGTACATTCCGTATTATGTCCCGAAATGTATCTGTCACCAATCCCATATACATTACAGGGTCAATGGTCAATGTAGTCACTCCCTTAGTTAGATGGACACACACGCAGAGAGGGGGGGAAAGGAGGGAGGGGCATAAATGTTCTCGGCAGTTGGTTCTATAATAAAAATAATGGGTTCATGTTAACAATAAGGAAGAAATTCCTTATTTGAGGGAAAAGAAGGACATTTTCTGTGGAAGGAAGAGGAGCAACAGTATCCATATTTATTATTATAAATATTCATTGCTAAAGAAGTTAAAAGATTATTGTCAGCAAACCATAGCACCAACTTTCCTAAAGGGAGTTCAGACTGATATCATTTGGACTGCGGCTCATACACTGCCTATAATGCACAGAAAAGGGTATAGACTGAGCCAAAAGCAAATAAGGATGTCACATAGCCTTTATGGAGCTAAACAATGTTGCTAGAACTGTCAGGATGTCACCAAGGAAAGTACAGTAAGAGATTATATTAGAAGATACAGAGGAGAGATATTTTCCATGGGCTTTTGGGGCAGAAATTTAGTTTGCCAGGAAGCGAGTAAGTTTTATAATAGAATCACTGTGAAGCTACAGAAGGAGAGCTCACATGGAAATACATTATTCAAAAAGTGTGTGATTGCAAAAGGTAAAATTGAGTATTAGGTCAGGGCAATACCAGCTGTAAAGGAAGACATCCACATCCCCCTCTTTTTTTTTAAAGTATGTGCTTTGGTGAGTCATCCATAAGTCTTGAATATAAACAACTTTAAGTAAAGAGACTTAGAGATAATTGCAGGAATAGACTTTTCTAGAGATTCTAACCTTGTAAAGGAGGTTACTCATGCTGTACAGTGGTCTCACAACATGAAAGATTCATTTTGCTTTCTAATTTTTTTTTAAGGATCTGTGATAGTCCTTATATATACTGGTACCAAGTCATCCCTGCTGAACACTAGTCCCCATTTGCTCTCTCACCCCAGAATAAAGAGGCAAGACACAGGTGATGGGGTAAACTAGAGGCACACTTTATTTAGAACCTCAGGTAACTTCTTTCCCACAGAAAATCAGGGGCTTGTGCTAGTGCAGGAAACAGGTCTGGAGCCAAAGGTCTTATGGGACCCCCTCCCCAACCGTATATGGGCAAGTCTCATGCCCCATTGTTGTGTGGTCTTTAAGATAGCATGCCATGGCTGGCAAAATATCAAGCCCCCACAGGGCCTGTAAGCCCATGCTCTTTGGCGGCCCTCAGACTGGTGGGGGCCCCAGCCCGTCCTTCCTCCCAGCACTGTAACCTCACGATCTATGGTGCCTCAAGGTTCGACGTGCTATCACTTCCATTGTATTCTGTGGGCACTCACGGATCCTAGCTCCTTCCACACTACCCGCCGTGTGACCTAAGCAAGTAACTTGGCAACCACAACATGTAACAAACAATAACCTTATGCCAGTGTGGGATAGGTGAAAACTCCCCACGACCACTTTGCCAATTCCAGGAGCAGGTCAAAAATTCCTACAGGGCGACCAGTCAGATTCACACTGGTTTAAAGGGAGGGTGGGGAGGATGAAAGCATTGAAAAGAGGCTGATCATGTGGGGGACCATCTTTTATGGATGCTCCCCCAGGTAAAGAATGCAAAATCACATTTTGCGATATTCCTGGGGAGAAAGGCAAATGAGCACTGGCAATGAGTGCCAACATTCTTGGAGTTATTTCCAGGTGTACTTTCTTTTCTGATTCTTTATTAACAGAAACAACAACAAAAACACTCTTCAAGCAACAGTATGAATGTTCACAGAGCATTCTGTGAACCGAATAATGACTTGAACAAGAGTAAGCCATGGCATATGGTCATTATTTGGAATATTTTTGCAACCAATGAGTAGGCCTACATCATCTGAAGCGGTGACAAGAAGTGGATTTCTTCATTTAAAGGTGAAGGGTTAAACACACTTGATATCCAAATATAAAACTAAGGGAATCTGAAAATTCACCTGCCTACTGTCACCTCACGTTTTGAAGAAGGCATATTTATGACACTTCCATAATTCTTGTTTTGTGGGGCTTGTTTTTTTTTTAAAAAGGGATTTATATTAATTCATAGGGAGCCGGTATCTGATTGGTGGGTCAGCACCACCTGCTGGCCAGTTTGTCTGATAAAAATACTTTTAAAAAAGCAAACAGTAGATCAGAGGCCTTTTGCAGCACCCCCTGCTGTGGTTGCAAGGCAACTGCTACTTGAATACTCATAGACAGAGAGCGTATTTAAAAATTCTAATAATTAAAATAAAATAGAAATTAAATTAAATTAAATTAAAAGATTGATAATAAAGAGTAATTCAAAATAGAATACAAATACATTAGACTAAGTTGATATAGCTAAATTCATTTGGCTTATTGCAGGCAGCAGCTGCTAATACTTTGAGATAATTAGATAATATGGCTTCGAAGAAAGGACAGGGTGGAAAAAAGGGTAAGCAGCCAGTGAAGCATAGGACTCCTGACAGGGTGACTCCCATACTTTCTTCATCTGATGAAGAAGAGTGGCCAGATTATAGTGCTATCCTAGCTAAGTTAAGCAATCTGGAAAGGAAGAGGGCATTAGCTAGGAAGGCAGCTAGCACTGCTATTCCTCGGAGGTAGAGTAGGGAGTCCAAAGCACGCAGAATGGCTGAGCTGAGACAATTGGGTAACGTAATGATGTCACACATTGCTCTTTTGGAGAATGAATGTTCTGCAGCTTCCGGTGCCAGAACCAGGTGATTTGGCATCTGCACCCCTGGTGAGTGAAGAGGAAGGCACATAGGAGGCAGTGATGGATGCCAGGGAGCAGACAAGGGAGCAGCCAGATGAGGAGGTTTCTTACCCAGGACTATGTGGGCATCTTGGAAGGCAGATGGGTGTGGAGGCAGCTGGCCCGGGTACCAGCCAGCATGCTTTTGAGTTATCTGCAGCCGGCTCGATGACTATTGTGGTTATTCCTCCAGGTGAATCTGCAGCCACACAAGTTACATCACACTTGGAGGGCATTTAGCCTTGGGGGATTATTTCTCCACTGGGAAGTTTTTCGCCAGTTCCAAGCGTGCTGCCTAATAGTTTTGGGCTTACCCCTTCCACTTCAGTGGGGCCACCTCCGGCTTTGAAGCCTTGGTTGGCCCCATATCTTCAGAGCCTTTCGCCATACCCTGGGTCTGGTTTTGATGAGGCCTATTGACAGTTTAATTACCCTGTGACAGTTTAATTACCCTGAGTGCTCTGCCTTGTGGTGACCAGTCGTTACCTTTGGGAGACCACTTTTTACTAGCTACTGTAGAAAAAAGTGGTGGGACAAATACGTAGATGTATTCATGCTTTTAAATAGAGAGGTAGAGGAGAAGAAAGGCAGCAAGGACGAGGAGCAAGACAAAGAGCGTTTTAAGAAGAAAAAGGCAGATAGGTGCTGGGCTAACTGGCTGGCCGGTTTCTTAATTTATGCCAGCACTATAGTAAAGGTGTATCCAGACAGGGATTTCACCCTTCTGAAATACCTAAGGTAAAGGTAAAGGTTCCCCTTGACAATTTTTGTCCAGTCGTGTTCGACTCTAGGGGGCGGTGCTCATCCCTGTTTCCAAGCCATAGAGCCAGTGTTTTATCAGAATACAATCTTCCGTGGTCACATGGCCAGTGCGACTTAGACACGGAACGCTGTTACCTTCCCACCGAGGTGGTCCCTATTTATCTACTTGCATTTGCATGCTTTCGAACTGCTAGGTTGGTGGGAGCTGGGACAAGCGACAGGAGCTCACTCCGTCGTGTGGATTCGATCTTACGACTGCTTGGTCTTCTGACCCTGCAGCACAGGCTTCTGCGGTTTAGCCCACAGCGCCACCACATCCCCTTTCTGAAATACCTAGACATCATTTATCAAGCTTACATGGATTTGTGAGGCCCTGCTTGGCTTCTTTACAATCAAGGATTTAGGATGAGAGCTGCAATTAACCCCCAGATGCAATTGGGTGTTCATCATCAGGGGCTCTGGCTACAGCTAATGACCCCATCTCAACTCATGTCAGGTGACTGCTTTGACAGTGGGCATTTGGTTCAAAGGTCAGCTAATTTTAATTCTCCCCATGTTTCAGCAGGTCTCGGGTTCAACCCCTGGTTTGCTGGGAGTTTAACGCAAAGGGCTTCTGCAGTCATAAGCCGTGCAGATTCTGGCATGTGTGTACCTCATGCAGAGGTAATCACAGTAACATATCCCATTTCCGAGGCCGCCCTGGGGCAAGTGGAGGTAAGGATGGAGGTGGACCAAAGAGGTCAGCAGCACGTCCAGCCACATCTGCAAAGGGGCCCCAGTCCTATTAAAGTGTCAGTTCTAGAGGAATGGTTGCAACTTTACCCCAATCGTGAGGCCGCCAGTTATTTGTTAAGCAGCTTTACGGTGGGATTTAAAATACCTGTCCAGGGTATTAAATATGTGACTTCAACGAGGAATTTAAAATGTGTCAGAGGTATGGAAGATGTAGTGAGAAGAAACATTCAGAAAGAGGTTGCTGAAGGGAGGGTAGTAGGCCCCTTTTACCTCCAGTCCCAAATTTGTGTATCTTCCCTTTGGGGGTCATAACTACAAAAATGCCAGGTGAGATTTGCTTAATTCACCATTTAGCATACCCTGAAGGGGAATCTGTAAATGACATGATTCCACAGGAGCTGTGTATGGTGCGGTACACATCTTTCAATGCCGCAATACGTATGGTTCGTGCCTGCGGCAATGGGACCAAGCTGGAGAAGGCTGACATTAAATCAGCTTTTCGTTTGCTGCTAGTCCATCCTGATGACTTTGAGTTATTGGGTTTTCAATTTGAGGGCCTTTTTTATATGGATAGGGAACTGCCCATGGAATGTTCAATTCTCTGTGCTGCTTTTGAGTGCTTTAGTTCATTTTTGGAGTGGGCTCTGTGGCAAAGGGCAGGCTGGACCCATGATTTTTTATTTTCTGGGAAACTGGGATCAGAGCAATGTGTTTTCCTTATGAGAACCTTTCAGACCTTCACAAGGGAGGTGGGTGTTCCCTTGGCAGACGAGAAGACTGAGGGACCGACGGTCATTGGTTTTTTGGGGGGATTGAGCTAGATAAAGTGCAGCAATCCAGCAGGTTGCCTGAGTGTAAATTAAAGGATTTGTATATCTGAATTAAAAGCTTATTGCAATATAAAAAAGTCAAGCTGAAGGAATTGCAAGAGGTGGTTGACCACCTTAATTTTGCCTGTAAGGTTATCATCCCTGGCAGGGCTTTTCTGACTCATATGTGGCTTAAAAAGGGTGACCTTCATACATGGTTGTGTTTCTTGGAGCAATTCAATAGTATTTCATTTTGGAGAGATGAAATCCGCTTACGAGCTGACTTCCAAGTTCACTCAGACACTGCCAGATCTTTCAGCTATGGCATTTACTTTAGAGGCTGTTGGTGTGCTGGTCTGTGGCCCGAGACATGGAATGACTCCGAAGTCATCCAGGATCTCACATTTTTAGACTTTATCCCATTGGATGTGGGCCACGGTTTGGGCCAATTCCTCAGCCACCTTCTGGTGTGACAATATGGCTGTTGTTTATGTAGTGAATACCCTCTCGTCTAAGTCACGGAGGGTTATGAGACTCGTGAGAACCTTCACTTTATGTTGCCTGGAGTACAATATAGTGTTTCAGGCTTGTCATGTACCTGGCGTTGAGAATGAGCTGGCTGATGCCCTGTCCCGTCAGCAGATCGACAGGTTCAGGGCATTGGCCCCAGATGCTCAACTTTAATGAGAGATATTGCCCCAAGAGGCATGGAGTTTTGGAGAATTGAAGCCAACAGGGCCATAAGTTTAGCCATCACTCCAAGTACCTGGCACAGCTATGCAGCGGCATAGGAAGAGTTTTTTGCATTTTGTGCAAATGAAGGCATGGGCAGATCATTGCCTCTAATAGTAGACCACTTGCAGCAATTTGCAGGGTTTTTTACATTTTAAAGGTTTGGTGCCATGCACTAATCAAGGAAAGATGTAGGCCTTAGCACTTTATACTAAGGCCCATGGTTACCGAGATCTGGCCAACGATTTCAGGGTTAAAAAGATGATTGAAGGTTGGTCTAAGGAGAGCGGTACGAGTGAAGATGTGCACACTCTCATGTCCCCCAGGATACTGGTCTGGTTGGGCCAAGCTTGGAAGGTGGTCTGCACTGGGCCTTTCGAAGAGTGTTTGTTCAAGGCAGTTACACTCTGTGCATTCTTTGGGGCCTTTCGGATTAGTGAGTCAGTGAGGGCATCGAAATTAGATAATTCCTGTTCGGCGTTGCAAATGGAAGACCTGCTAATCTCCAAAGACGGGGTCTTGTTGCATCTCTGCCGATCAAAAACTGATATGTTGGGAAAGGGTCAAATTATCAGGCTGGGGCCTTGTTCCGTAAAAGATATCTGCCCTGTTCCTGCCCTCACCAAGTTTGTACAGAAGAGAAGGGAATCCGGTGGTGATTTATTTTGTCACAGTGACGGTTCTGCCCTGACAAGGTATCAGTTTTGGGCTGTCAATTCCCAAGGCCTTCGTGAAGCAGGCATTGTGGGATGGAAATCTGGAACTCATTCATTCCACATAGGTGCAGCCTCTACGGCTGCTGCCTTGGGTTATGGTGAGGAGCAAATTAAGAAGTTGGGGAGATGGTCTTCTCACAAATTTAAAGCTTATGTGTGTTTCCTCCCAGAATAGATGTGATTTTGCTTTTCTCTTATAGGACCTGTGGCAGCTTTTTCTTGGTTATGAGTGGTGGTGGTATATGGCCACAGCTATGTTCATTGGGTCTTGAAGCATGCCTTGAGGACAGGTTGGGGACATAATCTTGGTTTAGGAGCTTTTGCCACACTCGATTGGAAAGGAAAGAGGGCATGTTATGGTCAGAGCTTTTGGGAGCAGCCCTATTGAATTTTGAGCGCATGCCTCCCAATTTGATGGCGGTTCATTTGGGTTGGAATGACTTGCCAGTTAGAAAGGGCAAGTCATTGATTTTGGACATCATACATGATCTGAAGACATTAAAAGATCATTTTCCTTCCTTGAGAATACTTTGGTCTAATATGATTTCTCGACTTGTCTGGCGAGCTGACTGTGAGCGAAGTTGGATAGATCGCTCCAGGCGGGGAGTGAATTGGGAGGTAGGCCAGGCAGTATGGTCAGGGCTGGGTGCAGTGATCCAAAATCTGGACTTAACCATTCATTGGCCTGAGTTGCTGAGGATTGATGGAGTTCATTTTTCTGAGCTAGGGACAGACATTTTACTGAGGGACCTGCAAGGGGGCCTCCGAGCCAAACTTTTTTGCTTGGGTGGTGGGTGTGGGACATATAAATAGCCCCATGCCATGGCGGGTAGTGTGATTAAAAAAAAAAGCTTGCGTGAGTTCAGGATTGTCATGTGGTGACAACATTTTGGCCATCTCTCTGACAGTTTCTGACAATCTGTTGTCAGAGGAGAGGTGGGTTTTACAGGGTATGATTTCCCAACCAGCTGTCCACTTAGGGTCACGAGGCTCGGTGGGAGAGATGGCTGGGAGGTACCAGTTCACAGAGCATCTGAAGGCATGCTGTACAGTGGACAGCATGATTCAGAAATAGGAGCTCACCCTGCTATAGGAAATGTCCAGAGATCTAGGATTATCTGGACATTGTAGAATATCGCACTATGGTAGCCCCCCTTGCATTTTGGGGGATGACTTTAAATAGTTAATAAAGTTGTGGCCCAAGTTTTTAACCCAACACCTGTGTCTTGTCACATTTTTTCTGGGCT
Source organism: Pogona vitticeps (assembly GCF_051106095.1). Lineage (NCBI taxonomy): Eukaryota > Metazoa > Chordata > Lepidosauria > Squamata > Agamidae > Pogona > Pogona vitticeps. The sequence continues at coordinate 311,031,102 of NC_135783.1, forward strand.
GGGTGGGCAATGAAGGACAACTAGCCCAGCATTTGTAGTTCTAGAAAAAGACAGCAGACATAGTGCGTGGTGATGAATGCACAGACTACTCAAAATATCCATCGTTCTTTGAGATTTTCTGAATGCTGTTATGCTGAGACTTTTGCTTGGGCCCCTCACTCCACCAGCAAGATTTCCAGCTACCCAGTGAAATAAAACTCTGGTCTCTTTTTCCCTGTTTGTGTGTGTGTGTGTGTGTGTGTGTGTGTGTTTTGCCTGCTGTTTTGCTCTTAAAAACTGTCATAACCTGAAAGCTTAATGCTCTTTTTAGGGAATCTTTCATAGGAAAGGTATCACTACTCATATGAACTGAAAAATGATTTCATGGTCTAGGGGGGAAAAATGACCATGAAACATCCAAGAAATCCTACAAGATTCTCAGGAAAAGATCCTTGCACAGAAATCTCACTGGAAGGAGAAAAGAGGAACTTTTCCCCAGTTGCTTATGGAGAGCTAGAGGCTGTGAGCTTTACATTCTTACTCCTGACATCTCAATAACAGAAGCAAGAATGTTGTGTGTCTTTTATCCAATACAAGAAAAGCCTTACCTGCTGCATTTCAATGTTCTCTATTTGAGAAGTGGATCACAATTTCAAATTGGAGAAGAAATAAATTAAATCTGTGTGGGCAATTTGGAGTTTTGTATTAGACTCCCCCAAATAAGTACCTTCTATAGGGGTTGAGCTGTAGCTCCCATCATCCCCAGCTATCATAGTCTTTCACTATATTAGCAGAGGATGGTGGAAAGTGTAATCCTACCTTCTCGAGGGTGCCAATTGGGAGAGGACTGATCTATATGACACCAAGGAATTGAGAAATGCTCCAGTAACCTTCTATAATGTGATGGAAACCATTAAGAAGGATATTAGTCTTGCTGAAGTCAAAGCACTCTTGGATGGCTTAATAATTAATAATATTTTCAAAAACCCCTGAAGATCATGAAGCAAGACTGATGAAAATTCTTCAGTGTTTAGTGAAATGTGAGTTAAAGGCTGTCAGTTCTCAATATCTGTTAAGTATATTTGGTGAATATTATTTCATGGGAAGGTATACAATATGACCCTGACAAGTTGTCAGTTTTGAAGGATTGTCCAAGACCAAGGAGTGTGAACTTCTAGGACATTAGTCTAGAAGATTTAGGCAGCCTGCTCTACAAGTATGTGCTAAGCTTTAACCTCCCTTTCTCCAAGGACAGCATAATGGTAAAGGAAAGCATAAACTGGTCTCAGAAGGATTTCTGAAGAGTGTTTGGCAGTGAGTTCTGTTTGGAGGCTCCCTCTTCAGAACATTCAGAAGCTTCAGTTGTTGTGAAATGAAACAATGGTTTGGAAACCCCATTCACAGAGGCAGGAAGAGAAACTGTAGTTCTTTTATCCTCCATTGCATTGTAAACACACTACTGTGCATTTCTGGACAGATGGATGAGAAACCAGTCAGGAGTGCTGTTTGGTCCCTCTACTGAGATACAGGAGCTCAAGAAACAAATAGACCTGAAGTCTTCTCTCAGATCTTCTTGCAGGGTATTTCAGAGTAACCAGAAACATTCAGCTATTCTGCACTTTACTACCTCATATGGAGATGTCAAGAACAAATCCTGCCAAACTAATTTGATCTCGTTTTTGAACAGGTAACCTCCCTGATAGACAGAGGGAATGCTGTAGATGCAGTATATCTTGACTTCAGCAAAGCTTTTGACAAAGTGCCCTATGATATCTTGATTAGTAAGCTAACTAGGTGTGGGCTGGATGGATCAAGTGTCAGGTGGATACACAGTTGGCTCAGAGGTGATGATTAATGGGTCCTTCTCTAAGGTAACTAATGGGGTACCCCAAGGCTCAGTCCTGGGCCTGGTGCTCTTCAATATTTTTTATTAATGATTTGGATAAGGGAGTGCAGGGAATGCTTGTCAGATTTGCAGATGATACCAAATTGGGCAGAATAGCTAATACCCTAGAAAACAGAAACAAAATTTAAAATAACCTTGATAGGATGGAGCACTGGGCTGAAAGCAACAGAATGAAATTCAGTGGGGATAAGTTGCAAAGAACTGCACCTCAGAAAAAGAAACCAATTCCACAGTTACGAGATGGGGGATACCTGGCTCAGCAAAACTATGAGCGAGAAGGATCTTGGAATTGTCATAGATCCCAAGCTAAATATGAGTCAAAAATGTGATGTGGCTACAAAAAAGGCTAATGCTATTTTAGGCTGCATTAATAGAAGTATAGTTTCAAAATCCCATGAGGTGCTGGTCCCCCTCTAATCAGCATTGGGTAGGCCTCATCTTGAGGCACCATATCTTCTGGATACCACACTTCAAGAAGGATGCTAACAAATTGGAACAAGTTCAGAGGAGGGTGACAAGGATGATCAGGGGGCTGGAAACCAAGCCTTATGAGGGAAGGCTGAAAGCACTGGGCATGTTTAGCCTTGAGAAAAGAAGACCGAGGGGGTGATATGATAGCACTTTTCAAATATTTGGCTGTCATACAGATGAGGGGTAAGATCTGTTCTTGATCATCCCAGAGTGCAGGACATGCAACAATGGGCTCAAGTTAAAGGAAGCCAGATTTCAGTTGATTATCAGGAAAAACCTCTTAACTGTTAGAGGAGTACGACAGTGGAACCAGTTACCTCAGGATTTGGTGAGTGCTCCAACCGTGGAGGCATTTAAGAAAAATCACCTGGCAGATATGCTTTGATTGTATTCCTCAACTGAGCAGGGGATAGGATTTGATGGCCTTGTAGGCCCCTTCCAACTTAACTTTTCTATGATTTCTATATGTTTTGTTCACAGGTGATTTCCTAAAAGTAGTACTTTAGTTTGGTTTCATAAGCTGTTCTTTCCTTTCAAATTCTGCACATTATGCCATTTGTGTGGCGGACCCCTGAGCGTTGCACAGGATCTGTTCCAAAAGTAGCATGTATATGCATGGCACTTTCAACATGGAGTCATTGCAGCCAGGAGGTGTAATGACTCCTTGCTGAAAGTGCCATGTGTATACATGCTACAAGACCTTGCCACAAGGTCATACCTTATTCAGGATCTTAATTATACTCTGGGGCTGGGTTATAAGCCTCAGCCTAGTCCAGAGCTAGGAGTCTTTTCCTCACTCCTAGGTGATCCCAGGTGATGAGTGATCCCTCTCCCCCAGCTGAGTTAGGAAGCCTTGGTAGTCCATATCAATTACTCCCAATATTCTCAAGGACCTCACCTGGGGGAAGCGGGATCACCAGAGAGTTGAGCTGCTCAATATCTCTCTATCCATCTCTCTGTCCTCTCCTCTCCTATCTGTTTGATTCATATCCTGGCCCATTACTGCAAACACTAAACTGGACAGTTTACATAGATTAAAATTCACAAACCCACAATAACAAAAACCATGATTAAAACACAATACTGTGATACAACAGACAATAATTATAAACATAAATATGAATAACTCTTAAAAAAAACTAGAATGAGTTTTTTAATGTTGTTTTTGACCTTACTCTGGAGATATTTTTATTTAGTTTGGTCTCTATCATCTTTCTGAATCTAAGGAGGGAAGGATCCTGTCGCCATTTGCTCCCCAGAGACTAGGAGACTACAATCCAAAAGGTATGATTCCTCTTATTCACCCTTTTGGCCTATTTTGTTGCAGAAACTTTTAACAACATGGATTGAGAGGAGTGAATGAGACAGATGGCTGATTTCTAGGAGAGATGTTTTGACAGGAATTGAAGTCCTAAACCATTAAATACTTTGTAGATCACAACCAGCATCTTGAATTGAGCACAAAAACTAACAGGGAGCCAATGAAGTCAAACCAAAACTAGGGTATACGATCAAGTCCTTGTAATCAGTCTGGCTACTGCATTTTGGACGTTGTTTACTTTCCATATTGTGTTCAGGGGCAGTCCTATGTAGAGAGCATGATAGTACTCTGTTTTTGAGATTACCAATGTGTTAACCACTGTCGCTATACATTTCTTATCCAAATAGGGGTGCAACTGATAATCAACTGAAATTGATAGAAGATACTCTTTATTTTATTTTATTTATTTATTATTGGATTTTTATCCCACCCTTCTAGACAAAAGTCTACTCAGGGTGGCTCACAATGTATTAAACACAATACAGATTAAAACCACATTTAAAATCTACAATAATAATATAATCAAGATGGAACAGTAAACAGCAGAAATCAAGAAAAATAAAAATCAAGTATTGGCAGGAGGAAAGGCCTGTCTAAAGAGCCAAGTTTTTAATTGGCTCTTAAAAACACTCCTGATCACAGCAGATATTTGAGCCTCCTTAGAGAGTGCAGGTTCCAAGAGTATCACCAAGCTACAGCCCCAATCTTTCAGTGGGAGTGTAACCCCATCAAGGCCAGGTAAATCTACCTCTTACTGGTCTGGGTGTCCTCCTAACAGTAGGATCCCCATCTTGTCTGCATTCAGTTTTAGTTTATTGGTCCTTATCCAGCCCATTAACAAAGATAAGCAGCCCTCAAGGACTTGCACAGCATCACCTGCAGATGTAAAAAGGAGAGATAAAACTACATATTATCAGCATCCTGCTGACAGCAAATTCGAAATCTTCATATTACTTCTTCAAATTGCTCCATATAGATGTTAAAGGGCATTGGGGAGATGGTCAACCCCTGTGGGACCACAAAAGAGATCTGTATTATGGGGGTAGGCCATCAGTGAAGGACTGGAACCACTGAAGTACAGAGGCACTAAACTTGATAATGTGGTTGATGGTATCAAAGGCCACAGAAAAATCCAGGAGGAACTATAGGGTTACACTCTCCTGTTTGCCTCCATTAGGAGATAGTCTTGCACAGCCTGAACCAAGATTTAAATTGATCCAGAGTCAGACTATCCATTTCTTCCAAGAATAATTGCAACTGGTCAGCTACCACTCCTTGATCAACTTGCACAAGAAAAGAACATTTGAGACAGATCCATAATTGTGTAAATCATCCATTAACAAATTACATTTCAGAAGAATGGGTCTTATTATAGTTTCTTTTAAACAGAAGGGAATGAGGCTCTCCTGGAGAGGAGCACTGATGATATGAGTGGCTCATTTAACCATTATATCCTTGGTGGATTTTAATAGCCAAGATGGGCAAAGATTTAAAATAGAGGTAGTTGAACCTGACTTGTAGCATCTCACTTTTGTAGAGAAACTAAACTTGGGAGATATCATTCTTTTCTCCTTCCAATGAGATTTATCTGTGTAAGACCCTCCTACCCCACCCCACTCACCCAATAAATTCTGTGGGAAATTGCATGAGATTTCTTGGAAATTCTATGACAATTCTTTTCTGGAAGTAATGCCAATCCACACAGGACTGTTACAATTCCTGTGCAGAATTGTGTTTAATATGTTAAGAAGGTGTCCTTAATATTTCTCATTTAGATATTTGCAAGCAGGATGTATGACTGAGGGATTGCTCAAATGGGCAAAATTCCACACTGAACAAGCATGGTGGGCCACAGTTCTTCCAAGTGTGAACCAGAGGTCTGAGTGGCACTTCCCTAGGAAAGAAATCCCACACATTCACTACCTCACTGCAGTTTTGCCTGTTGAGCTACCCCTTCCATATAAATATCTAATTTTAAGAGCTAATGAAATGGTTTGGCCAATCTCTGCTGCAGATATGAATTCTTCACAGGAATCATTGAGGTACTAAGCTCTGCCTCCCTGGGAAAAAACAACAACAGGAAAACAAAGAAGTACTGGTCTTCTTAGCAGTCAAAACAACAACAACAACAACAACAAAAAAAACAAAAGAGTAGGAGAAGCCAGGGGAAAAGGTACTGATCTTACCAGATCGAGACTCATGGGGAACAAAACACCCAGTATGAAATCATTTGCCCACCTAGCCCAGAGTGATGAGGCTTGATCCAGCAGATAGGTTAAACATGGGCCACACTTTATTGAACATTAACACATCAACACAAAATTCCCCTTTGCCTAATGTATGGAGAAGTCATGTTGTGTGCCTGGGGCCGGCCTTGCCCCAGACACAGGCCTTAACTGTTGAGTTCCAGTAAAATCCGGAACCCCCCAAGGACGCAGCCTGAATGAGCCTTGGGACTCAAGATGATCCACACACAGGGGACCCCACCTCCACCCCATCCCGGTGCCAAAACCAGTGGGCATTCAATGCTGTGAGGTGGGATGGCTCACACCCCAGCCTGCTTGAACTCACCTTCATGACTTCTGCCTCTACTCCCCACTGTGACCATAATATAATCCTCACCTCACCCTTAACACTAACAAAAGGTTAAGAATGGAATGGGTGAAAACACACCTGCTCTAAGTGACAATCAACGGCAGGCCAAAAATTCCCATCCGCCCCAAAGCTACAAGCAAAGCTTGCTCTTAAAAAGGATGGGTAGCACACACATCACACCACTCTGCACCCTCTCCTGCACACGCCTCACCAAAGTGGGCGGGCAAAAAGTTCCCGCAGCCACAAAAGCAGCTGTGAAAGGAGCATTACTGTTGCTGGGCCAGTGCTTCATTGCAGACAAGCCCTGAAATACATGTTCTTCTGATGTCCTTTTGGCTTTTGATGTAGTGATGCACAGTACTCAATTAAAATTGTCCCATCTAAAGAAAAAGTTATGGAATTTAGTTTCTGTCTTGTATGTGTCTGTTGTGGTAGGCTGCTAAAAGAACTGAAGGTGGGGAAATCATTCCTTGTTTCAATTAGTTCTTTTGCCCAGCAGGACTTCAGGGACCTGGATCCATTCCATAAAGAAGAGATAACAGAGAAGCCAATAACCTAAGGGCACTGAAGGCTCCAGAATCTCACAAGTTAGAGGTTAAAAGCATAAATATGTTTCCCTGGAAGATTTTCATATCCTTTCCTTCTGCTGTTGCCACCCAAGGTAGTAGAATTTCATCAGTAGTGAAGAAAGCAGACAGGGCAGGAGAGAGAGTTAAACTGATCCTACTGAGATCAAAGCTCGATCAAGTCATTATTAAAGGAGGTGCCACAAGGGAAGGACAACATGTGTGAAGAGAAGAACCTGCATCCATTCTCCACATGATACAGTACCCTTGAAAATCAACATCCTGACTTATGTGGTGAGCCCTCATGGCTAATGGGGGCTCTTCTCCTTGGATTCATCACCCTTCATGAGCAGGAGCATGGCAAAACTCGAAACAAAGTGGATAGGGTTTATTGCGCTCTCCTTTACCTTTAGTTTACTAATGACTGGATAGGGCCCTAATTATTTACTCTACTTACTGTCTAGAGTTCCCTCATCAAGTAAAACTGGTTACCTACAACCATTTCCCCAGTGTTCATGCTATTGTTATTTCAGTTTGCTGACAAGTTTACTATGGAATCATGGAACACCGTTGGAGTAATTGGACCATACATACTGGAATATAGATATACCTTTAAAGGGATGACGTTATATTCACTTCCCCCCGAAGTTAACTCTCTCTCTATAGATAATCAAAGGGTTATATCAGGGCTTACCCTTACCACCGAATCTGAAATTTCATGTAGAACTGGATCAGTGAGAAGAAAGTTTTTCAACATTTAATAAAAGCTGACACCTTCATTGTACATAGGGGCGCTGGCTTCCACTTATTCAAAATGGGATGCTTCAATATGATTTTATCCTTCCTCACAGTTTCTTTAAACACAGTAAGGCAAATTCAATCACATCATCCCAGCAATGGAAAAGGAGGCCCTGTCATTTGCAAGTGCCTTAAATTGATGGAAGCTCAATATCTAGCATGCTCAGCTTTCCATTTTCAAGTTTTTATACATACAAGATGCCTCAACTGACTCAGATAACACTAATAAATTACATAGCGGCATACATCTGTGCATATATGTATTGGAAAGCTAAATGAAAAAGATGTGTCACACAGCAGCATAGCAATTAATGTTAGAGAACAAAACACCATCACATATCCTTTCACAGTGCAAGTTTTAATAAAAGAAATTAAATGTTTATGTTCTTCGTATTATCCACATAGCCTTTCAAAAACAGAATGTGTAGCAACAGACTGTAAATAGTGCATTTATCCAGAGCATGGTAGCTTGCAGGTGTTTCTTATATAAATCTACTGTTTTCCAGGTGAACATTATGGCTTTTATGCCTTTGGTTGGAAGCAATTATTTCCCTCCAACATAAATTTGCAGTGCAGTATCCGTCACTTTTCCCCATCAACCAAATCCTGCAATGTTTGGAGACAGAATACTGAAAATGGAAGAGAGGAGGAGGAGGAGGAAGAAGAAACAAAACATAAAAATTATTAAGCGTACGGACCAAAAAATGTTGCTGCAGACAATTTTATGGTAAGATGAAATGTAATCAATCTATAAGCTTTGCATATATGCCAGAATCTGCCATTGCCACTTTTCCGTTGATAGATTTAAATAGAGAATTGGAAAGTAATTTTTCCTCTTCTGAATAAAACTCTCTCTCTCTCTCTCTCTCTCTCTCTCTCTCTCTCTCTCTCTCTCTCTCTCTGTGTGTGTGTGTGTGTGTGTGTGTGTGTGTGTGTGTGTTTTAAACTCTTAATTTGCTTCACAATGTGAAAGACAGAATTAAAGAAAAAGAGACTGAGCAGTTTAGAGTTTGGGGACATTTGATATCATTTCAATCTGTTTAAAACCGCTTGAATTGTTTTACATTGTTTGAAACCGTCTAAAATTCCTTAAAAATGTTTAATTTTGCTTGACAGCTTGCAATCCACCCTTAACTCTGTTTGAGTTTTACCACCTTTCATGATGTCTGTAGTTTGTGTGACTGAGAGGGACTTTTCTAGGCTGGTGTGATTATCTATCTATCCCACATCAACCAATAGTTTCTTCCAGCTTTTGAATTCAAAGAAAGACCCACCTCTCTATTAAGTATTCTGTCCCTCTCTTTGATTGGTTGGAGGCAGTTCTTTGTTGCTGTTGATCTGTGTGGTTGATTGCTAGTATGTCTGCAGTAAAGAAAGCAGTATATACAAATCTGTAATTTCAAGCAACTGTACATAAAGAAAGACATTTCTCCTATAAATGTCTTAGAGTGAGTTACTGAGATTTTAAGTGCCAGTTAATGAGAAAGAGGTGGACTCTGGGGAACCCAGAGCTATTCTCTACTGTGGTTCTTTGCATTACTATGTAGCAAAAAGAGAAATATATCAGCAATTTAAAACTGCAACAAGATCTTTTGCTATAGTGTGGGAAACAACTGTTTTAATAAACAAATAATTACAGTGGTGCCTTGCATTATGATGTTAATTCGTTCCAGCGAAATCGCTGTAGAATGGAAACACTGTAAAGCGATTTTTAAAAGCCCATAGAAACGCATTAAAACCCAATTAATGCGTTCCTATGGGCTTGAAACTCACTGTCCAGCGAAGATCCTCCATAGCGCAGCCATTTTCACTGCCTGTGCAGCGAGGAATCCGTCCCAGAAAACAGCTGGCGGCCATTTTTTTAACCTGACGGCCATTTCGAAACCGCCAATCAGCTGTGCGAAAATCGTCATTTTGCAATAATCGGTTAGCGAAGCAGGGAACCGGTCATGGCAAAGCGAAAAAACCCCATAGGAAACATCATTTTGCCATCGCTTTTGCCATCGCAAAAACTTTGTCGTTATGCGATTTTGTCGTAAAACGAAGCGCTCGTCTTGCGAGGCACCACTGTATTTGAATTCAAAATGTTACTATGAAACACAATGAATGGAAGACCAAAAAAAAAAAAAGGCAACATGAAGCCAACATGACTTGGAGTTGCATGCACCTTTAATGAGATGTTAATTTTAAACAAAATTAAAAGTAATTTAAGAAAGACTGCCATCTTGTGCAGAGGACTGAACTTGATGAGAAGGATTGTTTAAAGCACAAATATCAAACGAACCTTTATATGCTAGCTCATCTTGACCAGAGAACGAGTATGAGACAGAGGTTTCTCTTGCCTGTCACTCTTACCACAAGATTTGCATTATCTTGTGAAAATGGTTGTTTCTTCTCTAAATTTCCACCTTCTGTTTGAGTGCTTCTGAGGAGAGACAGGCATGAACCACCCTTCCATGGTTTGGTGCAGTTCGGAGATTCATCCACACAGCATCTTCTATGGGCATCCCGTCTTCCTAGCCCTGCCTCCTCAGATTGGCCAAACATTATTTGCATTACTCAACACTTCTCGGCATTCAGCACAAATACTCTATTGTGTTATTAACGCTTTTACTGCAGTTGGTTGGAAGTTATGAACATAGGAGGAAATACTTTTTGGTGCCCTCTAATGGCCAGTTCTGGCATTATGACTGCAAATATTTGCAAAAACAGAAAAACAAAACAAAACCAAGTACTGTAATACTTGCTTACTACCTAGGACTAAAAAGAAGATGGTATATAACTGAGAACGTATTGTCAGAATGCTTCTTGAGGAGTCTTGTGGTGCAGTTGTTAAACTGCAGTACCAAAAGGAAGACTCCGCTCATGAACTCAGTTTGGTCCTGGGTTCATGTATCTGGTTCGGGGTTGACTCAACTTTCCATCCTTCCAAGGTTCATAAATTGATTACCCCGGGGACCAAATGTAGCCTGCATAATTAAAGTGTGAACCACCCAGAGAATGTGCTCTAAGCACCATACTTTCCTTTTATTATTATTATTTCTCAGAATTCAAACAACTTTTGAAAACATTACAGTTATACCTAAAAGGTGATTTTTGTCTACCTTAAGTTGCAAAGTTTATTGTAACTTTCAAAATATTTTTCCATTGCTTGTGACCCAAAACTAACTAGATATAGGTAACTGTGTTCCTTTTGACTAATTACTCCTAAACGCTGCATTTCCATCATTATAAGGCAGTTTATCTCTCCATACTGTGGCAACCAACCTATCTCTGTCCTCTCTTTCTATGTGCCATCTACATGAACTCGAAACAGTATTAAATATCATTGATGTACCATTTTATCATCTATGAAATTCCTTGAGCTTTCTGTGTTGGTCTGTGTGTCCCTAAATAGAGAAGAGAGGAAGGCAGAGCCAGTCAAGATTATCATGGGTTCCCACCTCCACAAGAGAGCTCATATCAATTTATATATGTATCATGAATAGGCTCAGAGCTGAGCTAGTTTATTCTTGGGTTTGTGCCATATTTTACAAATAGTTTTCTTTTAAATGAGTCTGGTACTTTTTGTTTGTTTGTTTGCTCCCCTATATACAATTATGGATAAGATGGGACTGTGTATTCCCTGAAAGTACAATATTTGATGGATAGTTCATAAGCGAACAACCAAAAAGATACTCTGACATGATTAATAAGATTCATCTAGCAGGAATCTCCTCATCTAGGAGAAATACAAGTATGAAAAATAAGGAATACAACTAAAACAAATCTTTCCCTCATTTTTATTTTTATTGTATTTCTGTATTTCTTGTGGGGCAAAATCCCATGGCTGTGACAAAAACAGAGGTCTCCATTATGTGTTTATTCAAGTGAATATCTTATACAATGTCTTACTACCTTTGTTACATATTTTTAAAAGCGTCCTAAGCACAGTCATTTCAGTATAGACTATCCAAACTGCCCGTGTTGAATATAAAGGAACATCTATGTGGTTCTCATGCCTTCTTTCTAACACCGAGAGGTGGGTATGCAGAAGATCATTATGCATTCTTCACCATCGGTCAGTTGCTTAGCTACCAGTGAAATAGAGTACTACTAATAAAAGTATATAGGAACACTGGCAACATTGGATAGGACGTTGGCCTTAGAAACAGTAGCAACTAAGGCACACATGTACAGCCATTACTAAAGGGAAGCTGACTTTGTTTTAAATAAAGAAAGTGAAGAAAAGCTTCCACCGGATTCACTTGCATCCATCAGTAATGTGAAGTCAAGATTTTCACCATTGCTGTTAGTTACATGGAATTGATTCTGATGAACAGTCCTCAAATGATCCAGAGGTAAATTCAGTATTGAAACAAAAGGATTCAGTATTCCCAGCAAAATACTATGCTGCAGGTACTGCATATTTTTTAAAAGAAAATTACTATTATTATTATTTATTGTATTTATACCCCGCCTATCTAGTCATTTCGACCACTCTAGGCGGCAGTTCACATGGCTAAGTAATTTTACTTTTATGTAGTTCTAGCATGTTTCTGAGTGGTTAATTGTTTTTAAGGATCTACTGTGAAGAGGAGCAGTTATTATACTAGTCCTGAAATGGGGAGCTAGCTACGGTTAGTGGAAGTAGTCTTGTCCCCAGGAAATGCTAATTGCTCCAATTCTTGCATTCTCTTCCCATCTTCTTGAGCCAAAGATCACATGTGGTGAAATAAAGAAAAATGCTTGTGGGAGAAACTACAGCCAATTTTTTTCCCTACCATCCTTCTGAGCAACCAATTTATTTCTTTTTTGTAAATCTCCATCATGGCCCAAATGTCTGCTTAGATCCAGCAAAGGCATGCTTTTTTTACTTATCAAGGCCATTTCTTTCATTGTAATGATACTGCTTGGGTAGCCTCCTGAATTTCAGATCAGACTGTGCACACACAGAACTCTCTCCTTCTGTTGTTAAGGAACAATTCTAATTTCCAAGTCTTTACAAAAGAAACAAACAGTGGACTGTTGCAGCACCATTCTTTAAGGTTGTATGGGATGAATCCAATTGATAACCCAGCAGAATGAGTACGATTTAAGTCAACATCTGTGCAAGTCCCAAGACTTTTATGGCTGAGATAATGACTTGGACTTAGCTTAATGTTTATACAATGAAACCTTCTATTTATTTATTTTCCCTCAGGCCAGCCATGTTAGTGTTCCAGGAAATCTGTTTCCAAGTGTGTCTCACATTTCTTGCTGATTTTCCTTAAAGTTCTTGAGACGTTGTTCCTTGAAATACCATTTTTTTTCATATAAACCAAGATGTTCTCTAAGACCCCTCCTCTTGTATGTTCAGTTGATATCAGCTCCTTTGGAGATGTTCGTATAACAAAGTTTTACAGCCAAGTCTTTCAACAGACTCATTATTCCTGAACAGTGCTTAGAAAAATTACTTTCTGGACTATAACGCTAAGATTTCTCTTTGGGCTAGAATAATGCAACTGCCGCCCAAAGAGTAGCTTTCTCCAGATCTGTCCACTTAATGGATGGCAGTGGGGATGTGGTGGAGGGCCCATGGCTTCACTTACTTCCTCAGGCTGCTGCAGCCATATATGGTTGGACACAGGGTGATTTTACGCCATACTTTTCAGGTACCTCAAATGCCAGATTAAGGATGAAGACATCTTAATAAGTCTGTTTTCAAAGTAGCTAATCACCCAAACATTGCTGTTAAAATGTTTTTATTTGTTGGCATGTCTGCAAAAGTCTACAGCTGAATTTAAATAGAATAGAAAGAATGTTATAATTTGTTCTTTGCTTTTTCTCCATTTCCTCCCCCCCTTTTTTTTTTTAAGTTCCAAGGACACATTAGCCTGCTTAGTCACAGCACTAAGCTAGGAGCTAATACTTAAGTAGATTATCCCCATGACTCTTCAGTACTTTCTAGTTACTTCTCTCTATTTAATGCTTTATAGTCAGCCACTATTTTCATGTGGATTTAATACTTTAAATGTGGCCATTAAAAATGTTTTGAAGTACCAGATGGGCAGAGGCAAAAGAGGAAAAGGTTCCTACATCTTCGCTAGTTTTACAGAACGAGGAGCCTGATGTCATGTAAGTGACGTCTATTGAAATCCCCTCTTCTCTGTAGCTGCAAAAGGTGCAGGAACCTTTCCCCTTTTGCTTCTGACCACCTGGTTCCAGAGAAGAAATGAGTAAAATAACTCTGATGTGGAGGAGTTAAACATGTAAATTCTACTTCAGTTTGGCCTTGAACACTGCGTTACAGAGCAGAAATATAGATTCTTCTTTTTTTTTTTTTTTTTTGGCTTTCCTCACTTGTCTCATCTTCCCACCAAAGGAGAAGGAATTGTAAAATTATTCTTTTCACTAAACCAGATTTTGTGGGCTTCTCAAAAAGAATGAATTGTTTGCACAAATTTAGCAAAACTGTGCAAATAAGGCAATTAGCACAGAGTACGCAAAATGGTAACGGCTGCTTCCTTGTTGCACAGATATTTAAGGATCAGAAGTGTCAGAGGGGTGGTCAGTGTCTTCTGCCAGTGCTTGCTGCTTGAATACACTTTGCTTTTCAAAAGGTAAAGGATATTAGTTTTGTACAGAAACTATTTATGCAAATTACAGAGACACTGGTGAAAAAAATAGTGCTGCACCCTCATTCTCTCCTGGAGCCAAGGAAAGTCACTAAGCTCACTAAGATCTGAATACAGTGGACCCTCTACTTATGGAATTAATCTGTATTGAAATGGTGGCTGCAGGTCAAAAAGTCTGTAGGTCGAGTCTCCATTGACCTACAGTGCATTGAAAACCGATTAATTCCGTAACCAGCCATTTTTGTTCTATTTTGTGTTTTTTTTTTTTCTGGCCTGTAGGTTGATTCTCCAGCTGCAAGTCGAACCTAAATTTTGCGGCCAGAGAAGTCTGTAACTCAAAAAGTCTGTAAGTTGAGCTGTCTGTAAGTTGAGGGTCCACTGTACTGCAGACCTCCCTGTCCATAGATGCAGTAGTGGTCCTGTCCCTGGAATACTATTTATTGTGGGGATACAACCACCACATCAGTGAAAGCCACCTTGTCACATCCACCCAGTGTCCTTCGTTTATTTTCCCTTAAACACAAGTCCACCCTCTGGATGCGTTTCCTCACTTCACGCTGCCACCAGGTATTAGTCCCTGAATACTAATTAGATATCTTAGACATATGCTGCCAATCCAACAGATTTATTGATAATATAGATGTTATGCAAATCACAGGAGTAAATCACAGATGTTTATGATTGTGCATTAAATATCATTTGTTTTTACTTTGGTTTGTATGTGTATTTCTTCACTGTTACAATATTCTCTATCTATTTATTCTCTATGCATTTGAACTCTTTCCTATTATTTCTAGCCTTCCAACTTTCCACTTTCTGTCATAACTTTCTCAATTCAATTTCCTAACTCTCTCTCTTCAATTCCCTATCTCAAAACCTCTTTATCCAACTCTCCTCTCTAACTGTCTAACTGTCTAACTGTCTAACTGTCTAACTGTCTAACTAACTAACTAACTAACTAACTAACTAACTAACTAACTAACTAACTAACTAACTAACTAACTAACTAACTAACTAACTAACTAACTAACTAACTAACTAACTAGATTTTTCCCCTTACCTCCATATTATAGTCAGAGTGCTAGCAGAGGAGAAGGGATGGTAATAGAGGTTTGCATCCCCACAATAATTACAGTTCTGGGACAGACCCTCTTCTGCATCGATGGACAGAAGAGTCTACAATCAAGGGTCCTGGGACATCCTTCCAATGAACACAGGAGAAGGCCCTTGGTCTGATTATAGATAACTATACCAAGCAGGTGTGCAATCTAAATTTCATCATTGTTTAAAGTGGTAATGCAAATTAAAATGCTTTGGAACATGATTTTTATTAACACACATTACACAGCTAGGTCTGCTTTACATACAACATAGCTGAATTAATGTGACATTGAACTTCTGTTCATCTGGGAGAATAATACCTGCCAGCACTGTACTTTACAAAGTCTGGAAATAATCTGCCTTGCTCACCAATTTTGTGGAATTCAGATTTCTGTAATCTTAGTGACATCTTGCTGTGGTTTATGCCTGAAAGGATTTATGTTCTAGCCATTATCAAGAAAGGACTCATGATACACAACAGGGATATTTACAAAAATATTTTATTATCCCCAGCAGCACCAGTTTTCTTTCATGGTGTAATACCTAACTATTAAATCTTTCTGGCATTAGCTTATCTCTTATTTTTTTATTAATCATATGTACACACTTCAGGTGCGGTGATCCTGGACAATTTTAGAAACATGTGAGTTCTCAGTTCAACACTGAGATAGGTTGAAATAAATCTAAATATCCAATATTTATTATTTTGTACCTCAGGAGAGAAGAATGCTACTGATGTACAACTGCTTTAGTTCACACTTTGTCAAGAAATGTAGAATTTGGAGGTTTTATATGGAGGTTAGGTGGGGTAGGTGGGGCTCGTCAGCCATGGAAGGCAGCCCATCTAGGAGAAGGAAAACTCCAATTTCAAACCTCCACTGCCTTGTGGCTATATCCACTGATGGAAAAGGCTTCAGGAGTTAACCTCAAGGCAAAATCCGGAGCTGGAGTCCCGAAGGCAGCATGTGTTGTTCTGCCAACTCCTGCGACATTGCTGGAACCAGTTGTATTGGCTCTTGCCTTTCCATTGGACCATTTCAGCAATGTGGAGAGGGGGGATCTGCTGCTTGGGTAATAGCCTATCCTCCATATTACCTTACCCGGGCTTCATGCTCTGGAGAGGACACTCCTCAATTCAGAGCATGTTACCATAGTCTCTCGAGACTGAAGGATGCCTATACTATGCTATATGGAGGTTTACTAAGGCTTGAACATCACTGCTCCAAGAGACCCAGTGTGGGATACAGGGGTTAATGTTAGGCTGGTACTTAAGATATCAAAGTTCAACTCCCTACTGACCTATGAAATTCACTAGATGACGCTGGGCTGGTCACTCTCTCTCTCAGCTTGACTTAATTCACAGTGTTGTAGGGAGAAGGAAGAAGCCCATGTGCCCAGTCCCTAATCCAACGAAGAAATGTGCCATATAAATGAATGAATTAAATAAATAAATAAACAAATAGCTGAAGTATACTTCTGCCATTCAATGCTCCTGTTCTGACCCATGATGTACCTACCTACTATTATTAGTACAATGTGCCAACAACTTATGAAACTGTTCAAAATACTTGTAGTGTTATACCAATATCATGATAGAGCTAGCAACTGCAGAAAGAAAACAAGGTGTAGATATTTTGAATACAGTGAGTCGAGCTGAGATGTCCAGCACTCTGTCTTGCCTGGTAACTTTCGACTCCTTTCAGCCTGTGATGCCTGACTCTGTGGACAAGGTGCTTGATCGCTGTCGAGCCACCACCTCTTCCCTTGACCCTTGCCTGGCCTGGCTAATCAAAGCAGCCAGGCCAAAAACAACAGAATGGGCCACAGCAATAATAAATGGGTCTTTCCTTCATGACCTTGGGTTGGTCACTCTCTCTCTCAAGGAGACACTCATTGAGAGAGAAAGAAACTTAATATGGCAGCAGACGAAATTGGCAATTATAGACCCGTCACCAATGTTTCTTTCATGAGCAAAGTGGTCGAGAAGGTGGTCGCTGATCAGCTTCAGGCCCACTTGGATGAAACAGATGCCCTGGAAGCATTTCAGTTGGGCTTCAGGCCACTCCATGGTACAGAGACGGCATTGGTCGCCCTATATGATGACCTGTTGACGGAGACTGACAGAGGCAAAACATCTCTGTTGGTACTCCTTGACATCTAGGTGGCCTTCGATACTGTCGACCACGGTGTCCTCCTGGGGAGGCTCTCCGAGTAGGAAATTGGTGGCTTGGTGTTTGCCTGGCTCCGTTCCTTCTTGGAGGATCGTCCCCAGAGAGTACAGCTTGGGGAGAGTGTTTCGGCCCTGTGGAGTCTCAATTGTGGGGTTCCACAGGGGTCGATTATCTCCCCAATGTGGTTTAACATCTATATGAGGCCGCTGGGTGGGGTCATCAGAGGGTGTGGAGCATCGTGTCATCAGTATGCCGATGACACACAGCTCTACATCTCCTTTTCACCAATTACAGGTGATGCCGTCCTGTCCCTTCAGCACTGCCTGGGGACCGTACTGCAATGTATTGCAGGAAAATGGGCTGAGGCTGAACCCGGACAAGATGGAAGTTCTGATGGTGGGGGGCCCCATGGCTGGTGGCTTGAGTGACTCTCTCTTGTTTGGGGGGGTGACCCTGGCTGTGAAGAGTGGGGTCCGCAGCTTGGGTGTACAGTTGGACCCTACGCTCACCATAGAAAGGCAGATGGCGTCGGTAGTCCGTACCGCCTTTTTCCATCTCTGGCGTATAGCCCAGCTGTGGCCCTACCTTGACACAGGGGTGCTCACTACCTTGATGCAAGATTAGACCACTGGGGCTGCCTTTGAGGCTGATGCGGAAACTTCAGGTGGTGCAGAATGCAGCGGCCAGAGTCCTTACTGTAGTGACAAAACATCAGCATATTTCTCCTATTCTGGCCATGTTGCACTGGCTGCCCATTCATTTCCACATTGACTTCAAAGTTTTAATGCTTACTTATAAAGCCCTAAACGGTTTAGGACCTTGATACCTGGCGGAACGCCTGCTCCCACCAAGATCTACCTGGATCACCCACGCAAGCCAGGTGGTGAGGTTGAAGAGCCTGACGCCGAGGGGGGGCCGGAGGGAAAAGACACAAAACTGGGCCTTCTCAGAGGTGGCTCCTCACCTCTGGAATAACCTTCCACCGGAGATTCGCGAGGCCCCCATGCTGGGTACTTTTAAAAGCCAACTAAAAACATCCAGGCCTTCCCTCCTATCAGCACTTGACTCTCTTTTCTTTCTCGCTATTTATTATTTTATATATTTTTGCACTGTATCTGTTATTGATTATGTCATAATGCTTTTGTGTTATTTTAATGTATATATGTTATGTTGGAAGCCGCCCAGAGTGGTAGAATATACTAGATGGGCGGGATATGAATCAAATAAATAAATAAATAAAAATATTTATTTATTTATTTATTTATTTATTTATTTATTTATTTATTTATTTATTTATTTATATCCCACCCATCTAGTCAATTGACCATTCTGTGCGGCTAACAACACATAAAAATAAAACAATTTAAAATATAACAACAATATATAGCATCGGTAATCAATTGTTCAAGATGGAAAAGAAAAAAAATAGATCAAATAGTGGCTGGAGGGAAGGCCTGCTTAAACAGCCAAGTTTTCAATTGGCTTTTGAAAATTCCCAGCGAAGATGCCATGCGGATCTCGGGGGGGGGGGATTTATTCCAAAGGCGAGGAGCTACTGCTGAGAAGGCCCAGTTTCTCTAGTTTTTTAATTCCGGGCCTCCCTTGGCATTAGGCTCCTCAACCTCACCTCCTGACTAGATCAAATGATACAGTGTAGAGGTTAAGTATTCTGGGGATGTGTTCTAAGATGGTGAAACATTAGCATAGTTTTGGGAATGGGACCCAGAGAGTCCACTTGGATGGAGTTAAATCTTCCCTGCTTCCATCTGTGTATAGAAATTTCCGTTTGAGTATAGAAATTGATATATTTCCTTTGTTTTCTTTTGTATATCCCAGATTTTCTGTTACATGCAAGTAGTATAGCTTTGCAAGCAAACCTATTATCATGTTGGCTCCCTCCCAGAACTGGGAATGTGGCAAGACTATGTCAACATTCAAACACAAGAAGGGACAAACAATAAACAAAAGCAAACGAAATTACTTTGCTGCTTTTATACCAAGAGCCAGTGTAGAGAAGTGAATGGAGTGTTGGTTTGGGACTCAGGAGATATGTATTCAGCTTCCCAGGTGGTTGCTAAAACCCATTGCTGGGGGCACTGGTAAAACAATGTTTTAAAAATCGCACATACCTTGAAGACTCTACTGGGATCATTGTAACTCAAAAATTGACTTCATAGCACATAACACGGTGTAAAACCAGAGCTGAGTTTCATCTCTTGATGTTCGAAACCTCATGAAGCCAAGAAACTGGAAGCCAATGCTTCACAGATGTGCTTCATGATCAGGAAGGCTAACGTGCTTTCCTGATCACAAACTGTACTCATTTACAACTTGCCTTCTGTACCTCTACATTTTCATTTGTCTTTCAGTATGAAATTCAGTTAGAGAGGAGGGGATCTTGGGATCAGCAAAGTCCAGGTCCTATATTGGAGCCTCAAATTTAATAGCCTGTAATAACGCTTTCCTTCCATGTTCCCTAGCAACCAGTGTTCAGAGGCCTGTTCACTGATACAGGGCAGGGGAAAGTAATATGGTGACGGCAAAGCTGGTGACCGTCACTACATCTTGATGCAGATGAAATGCTTTCTTTCAACCGTCCAAATCTCCTACCAGTCATGATTATTGCTGCCTGGCGATGTAATGAATGGGATGGCATACTGCGCCCACCTTCTCCCCTAAACTCGCATACATTCTCTCACATAGTTAAGCTGGGGCTCTGGACTTGTTCTATATGTGGCATAATACTTGTGGGTCTACTCACAAAGCTATTATTTCATAGGTATATAGCCAATTAGGCAATTTATAGCTTTAATGTAGTCCAAAACACACATAGGAATCTAAATGATTGATCACTTCACCCACCACACCACTGCAATTTAACACATTTCCTGAGAATTAATGTATAAGAATTTGTCCTTTGATATTAAAAATATCATAATAACAGGCTGCTTCGCTAGTGCTCAGGCCTATGCTGCCCAATTCATTACCAAAATGCCTGTTCCATTTTGTGCCTAATTGGTATGCAGAACAAATCACTTGTCCAGTCTTGTAAAGAATATACATTATCAGAATGCAACACCTGCAGGACAAAAGACAGGTTAATTTCATTGCTATCAAGCAAAGGAGATCATTATAAGTCTGCAGTAACCTAACTCTGTGAAATAGCTGCATTAGTCATTAACTTTCCAGCACTAAAATTCATACGAAACTCAATTAACTAGTACATAGCTTTTAATGACATTTTTTTCCAGATGAGGCTGTTGTTTACTAATATGATTTCCCACCATGGTTATCTGTTTCATTGCTTCTTTGGTTTTAATATTCAAGACTTGATTTTCTTGAAAGAAAGGAGAATTTCACTTTTGCTAAATGCTGCCTTTGAATGTTTCCAAAATGTAGGCATCAAAGCGTTGCTGTTTCAAAGTCAAATATAGTACAAATCTATGCCAAGCTAATCGAATTTGGCCTGTAAACAGTGGAGAAGCAATACAGATAAAATATATTGCAGCATTTATATATGATTTGTGTACAATATAATTTAAATGTAGACCACGCATACATGATTAGGTACAATCACATGACAGAAGATTGCTGGATCAACATACGTATCTCTTCCTTAAGAACAAGTGCTATAAACTAGGTATTATTGGGTGGATAATATACAGTCAGTCAATGTGCATGTTCTCCACATGTATGTGAGTGGAGAATGTTTAAAATAAAGGTATGAAACGTTTGCAGAATATTAATTACGCAGTAAATGAAAGATCAATGTACAAGAGGGAAAACATGGAGGATAAATCTAATTGATCATCATCATTGTTAACTAGGTCCTACATTTATGGTAAAAGGGTACACTGAACAAAAGGCCTGTGGACATATGGACTGAACTGGCATGCAGATATATGGGCTATGGAATGGACTACTGACCTCTGGAATGGCATCAAGGAAATCTTTGGTTTGCTTCATCCTCAATACAACTGATTGTTTCATGTTAGCAAAAAAAAAAAAAAAAAAAAAAAGGGCAGAGACTTCCTTCCAGTTTGGACTTTTGCATGATGGAATGAGCAAAGAAAGGCAGATACATGATTGCTGTGGCAACAAGGCACTGGCCAAACTAAAAGTCAATGGAAAAATATGGACAAGCGACAAGGCTGAATATTTTCGGTGGCTCCAGGCCCAGAGTGTACCCTGCTAAGATGCTATGATCACATCAAGTGCAGTAGGACAAATAGATGATTTTACTTTCTGGGAATAATGAAAAGTGGTGAAATACACTTTTTCTCTCAGGCTTGCCATCTACCATCTTCCCTTTTAGGGGTGAAGGGAAAGAAACCAGACATAATGCTGGAAAATTAGGGGCACCAGTCACGCCAGAAACAATTCCTGCTTTAAACTCAGGGTCTCATTCATTCACACCTGCATTCACTCACATGAAGATGTTTCTCAGTGTATTTATTTATTATTTGAATTTATATCCCACACCATCTGTCAACCAGGCCATTCTGGGCTGCTAACAACAATATAAGGAGGAAAAAAACCTTAAAAACATAATAAAAACAAGTTAATACATAGCAAATCAGAAATTAAAACAGATTAATTTATACCCCGCCTATCTGGCCCACCGGACCACGGTGGTGTAAAGGCGATGGAGAGGATAGCAAAAAGAATGGTAAAAAGGGAGGGGAAGATCCTAGTGCTCTGAGAAAGCCTGGTGGAACAGTCAGGTCTTCAATGCTCTTTTGAATCCATCCAGTGAGGATGCCAGACGAATCTCAGTCAGCAGGTTGTTCCATAGGCAGGGGGCAACCACCGAGAAGGCCTGGTTTCTAGTTCTTTCCCGTCGGGCCTCCTTTGGGGTCAAGGCTTTCAACCGCCCTGCCTGTGAGGAATGGGTATTACAGACAGATCTGGCTGGGAACAGGTGTTCTGATGGGTACCTAGTCCTAAACCATTTAGGGTTTTAAATGTTATCATCATAACCTTGAAGTCGATGAGGAACTGAACCTGTAGCCAATGAAGGATGGCCAGAGTGGGGGAGATGTACTGAAATTTCTTCACCCCAGTTATTAATCTGGCCACTGAATTCTGGACCAGTTGAAGTCTCCACATCAGCTTCAAGGGTAGCCCCATGTAGAGAGCACTGCAGTAGGCTATTCTTGAGATTACAAGGGCATGAATCAGCATCATGAGTGCCCCCACGTCTAGATAGGGACGCAGCTGGAGATGGAAATGGACTGCCCAGAACACAGATGCCGCCTGGGTTTCCATGGTGAGATCTGGGTCCAGGCAGATGCCCAAGCTGCAAACCTCACTCTTTGTGGGGAGAGTCACTACCCCAAAGGAGAGGGAGTTTCCCAACTCACTGATGCCAGGGCTGCCCATGCACAAGCTTTCCATCTTGTCTGGATTCAAAGTCAGTCCATTTGCCCTCATCCACCCCAGACCGGTTCCCAAGCAGTGTTCAAGGGATGGAACAGCATCCACTGCAGTAGGAGAAAAGGAGAGGTAGAGCTGGGTGCCATCAAAGTACTGATGGCACTGAGCTCCACAACTCCGGGTGACCTCACCCAGCAGCCTCATATAGATATTAAAAAGCATTGGTGAGATGATTGACCCCTGCAGAATCCCACAATTGAGGATCAACGGGGTGGAAGCCATCTCACTAAGCTGCACTCTCTGGGGATGGTCCTCCAAGAAGGAATGGAGCCACACCAAT